>NC_140487.1:103822885-104085385 GCF_964271855.1 Acomys minous | reverse complement strand
ATTTATAGAGTTTTGGGTGACTGTTCAGGTAGCAAACTGTCTCTGTCATCTTCTCATTTGGGAAGCTTACTAACCTGCACTTCCTGTCTACTCAGGTAATTAATTTTATTCCTTCTCAAGCCTCTGATGGGATTGAAAACCAGATAGTTTAGATTTACAATTAAGCTTAGTTGTTTAGGGGTTAAGATGTTTTTAGGTCTAGATAGATGTTTTAAGTTGATAATGATGAGATATGATAGATACTGATTTCATTGAAAATTTTAGATGCACCAAGATAGGAAAGATGTTTTCTTCAAGGCTGCCAAATACAAATAGCCAAACATTTATATAATTCCCGATTGTTTTGTGGTTCTTCTTGCTGTAGGTAGTTTGTTGTATATATGTGTAATAATATAAATGCATATTTAAAATTTTAAAAAAATTAAAAACATAACTATATGCAGTTAAAAAAGAGAAAGAAACCATCAAAATCAGTGGAAGAATGAGTAAAGGCAAAGGAGACGCAAACACATATTGGAATATAAGCCTGAAAAGAAATGGAATTCTGACAATGGCAGACCTGAAAACACATTATTCTAAACAAAAAGGAACGTGTGGATGATCCACTCACATGAGACACCCCAAGGAGTCAGGTTCAGAGGGACAGACAGAAGGGTGGCCACCACAGGCTGAAGGCTGTCATTCAATAGCTATGTAGTTTCAGCTGGGGTAGGGGGAGGGGCAGTGATGGGCAGGGCTGTAATCCAGTGTCTGTAATGGCACTGAATTGTAAATCTAATGGAAAAACGGCCAATTTCCTGCAATACATATTTCACCACACTTAGAAAAGATATCTACTTTGGATGTGTTTATTTTGAGGAGCTTGGAGGGCTGAAGATTTCAGTGGGGATGACTGGCATGCCGCTGATATTGGAAACTGACCTGTGAGGTCCAAATGGCAATGAGGGAAGATAGGAAAAGAGGAGGGTTCTGGACCCCTTGGATCTGAGTTGGGAGAAAAGGCTGGGCAGAGGCTGGGAAGTGGAGAAGAAAAGGGGGAGGCTCATAGGAATGGTCATGTTAGCAGGAAGCACGTGGTTTCCTGAGAGCCAAGAGAAGGAGACCGTCTGAGTTAGGGTTACGATTGCTGTGATGAGACACCATGCCCAAAAGGAAGTTTATTTGGTTTACACTTCTTCATCAAAGGGAGTCAGGACAGGAAGGGAAGCAGGGCAGGAATCTAGAGGCAGGAGCCGATGCAGAGACCATGGAGGGAATGCTGCTTACTTGGCTTCTTCTCTCTCCATGTCTTGCTCAGCCTGCTTTCTTATAAAACCCAGGAACACCAAGCCAGAGATGGCACCACCCACAATGGACTGGGCCCTCCCCCATCAACCACTAAGAAAATGCCCAACAGGCAGACTACAGCCCAGTCTTATAGAGATATTTTCTCAAATGAGGCTCCCTGCTCTCTGATGACTCTAGCTTATGTCAAACATGTTTCCAGAAAACCAAACCACACAAGAATGGATAGGCAATACTAGATTTGGCCACTGGGGAGTCACCTGTAGTCTTAGCACAGTCTGTTTTAGTGATGGCGCTGGGCGTACATAAAAAAGAGAATGGTGACAGCACCTGGGGCAGCTGAGATGCTGGGTAATACCTGACTGGGGTGGAGAAGCAGAATTTTGTGGGTGCCATTTTGGTCTTGGTTTTAGGTGGCAGATACTAGAACGTGGCTGTGTGCTGTTAGGTGTATCCGGAGTGGCCAAAGGATGAGGAAATAAGAGATGCAAGAAAAGACAAGATGACTCTAGGGGGGGACTGTCTGAAGAAGATGGGACCTATGACACAGGGGTAGGCTAGTTTGGGGCAGGAGCATGGCATCTTATCTATAGGGAGACAAGGTATGGCAGAAGTTGCCTCCCCAAGTATTTTATCTGCTCACCCACATTTCCTGGCTTCCTTGGAATTAGCATGGACCAGGTGGTAATTTCCAACCAATGAAAAAGGAGCTGGAAATAAAGTATATGCTATCTGGGGTAGGACAGTGAAAAGCCCATGCTGGATTCTCAATTCATTTTCCCTGCTCCGTCACTGGAGAAGGTCACATATTCCTGAGAGTGCAGCCACCAGATGGTGGAGTGTTCTAGAGCCTGAGTACCCACTTGCACAATTCTGGATTACAGACACTTCCATCAAACAAAAAATATTCTTTAGTGGTATTACATGGCAGAGTTTCAGGGTTGATGGCAGCGGCTTCTTCTTCTTCTTCTTCTTCTTCTTCTTCTTCTTCTTCTTCTTCTTCTTCTTCTTCTTCAGATTTATTTATCTTATGTGTATGCATGTTTTATCTGCATATATGTCTGTGCAACACGTGCCTGGTGTCTATAAAGGACAGAAGTGGGCATTGGATTCCCTGGGACTGGAGATACAGAAGGTTGTGAGCCGTCATATGGGTTTGGGGAATCGAACCCTGGCCCTTCTGGAAGAGCACCCTGGGTTGATGGTGTTCGAAGTAGGGGGAATCAGGAAATGAGGGCTGGATGAGAGGCAAGGGCGAGTTAGTTTCAAATGGATCTTGCGTTGCCTTATCAAGGCCTTGAGTTCTGTTCTGTTAGACAACAGAGAATGACTGAAAACCTTCGCCTGGGGCTTAGCATGTCAGAGATGCATTTTAATTAAGCCATTCTGGTGGCAGTGGGGAGAATGAATTAGAGAGATCCAAGATGCTGGGTGATCAGGAAAAAAAAGGCTATTAAAACCCACAAAGAAGAGAAGATGACGGGCTGAACTCAGGGAATGGCAGCAGCAGGAGGAGGAAGACATACTGCAGGAGGTGAGCTGGGAAAACTCAGCCCTTAATTGGATGTGGCTGATGAGATGGGGATGAAGTGGGGACAAGTCCCAGGATTCTAGATAACTAGGTAGTGCCCAAAACTAATAAAGGAAATGAATTTGGTCTCTGTGAGGTGCAGGATGAGCAGAGGTGGCATAAACTGGGTTAGAGGCAATGTAGTCATGTGGCTGGGGTAAAGCCCACCAAGTGCTTGGCTCTATAGCTTGATATTCAGTGGAGAGGTGGTCTAGGAGGCCACCTTTGGGTGGCATCTGAAGCCTTGATGGCAGGCAAGCTTACCCAGAGGATGTGTTCCTTTAGCAGGGCAATAAGGCACGTTAAGAGCCTTGAGGCCATCAAAGAGAGAGAGAGAGAGAAGTTGGGCTATAGCACCAAGGTAGAATACTTGCTTAGCATTTGCAAAGGCCTGGGTGCAAATCTCAGGACTACATCAAACATAAAACAAAGCCACAACCAGAAAGAGGAGCCTGAAGGTGAAGAAAGGAGAAAATGTTCAATATAAAAATACCCAGTATATAGGGGAGGGGAATAAGGGGAAAATGGGAGGGAGGGAAGAATGAGAGGATACAAGGGATGGGATAACCATTGAGATGTAACAAGAATAAATTAATAAAAAAAAATACCCAGTATAAAGAGTTACAGAGCATCCTTCAAGACGGCATCTGAAATGCCTTCTCGAGTCAGTGTTGGGTTCTGTTGAGGGAAGGGGTGTCCTCTGATGATGACCTCCGAGTGGATGGGCTCAGGGAAGGCTGAGGTTTGAGGTGGGGATTAGATGAGGGTGTTAATTCACAAGCTGATCTGCTAGCCTGCCTCTAGGTTGCTTAGCAACCTCTGATGTCATTGGCTGCTGTAGCCACTGACACCTCCAGAGGCCCAGGATAAAAGACCTGTCAGCCATCCCACAGCTCTTCTCTCTCTCTCTCTCTCTCTCTCTCTCTCTCTCTCTCTCTCTCTCTCTCTCTCTCTCTCTCTCTCTCTCTGTGTGTGTGTGTGTGTATGTGTCTCTGTCTCTCTGTGTCTGTCTGTCTGTCTGTCTCTGCCTTGGCTTCCTTCCCCTGCCCCTGTCTCTCTGTGTCTCTGTGTGTCTGTCTGTCTTTCTGTCTGTCTGTCTCTCTGCCTATCCCTATGATTCTGTCTGTTTCCCTCCCATTTTGTACATTCCTCTGTCTCATGGCTCACTCACATGATATCTTCTCTCACTCTCTCCCTGTCCTTCTCACAATAATAAACTTCCTCATATCACATCTGTTGTGGTGTGTAATTTCTTAATGATATCAGAGAGGAATGACAGGAACCACAGACTGGGAACACAGTGTAGGCTACTCTTCAAGAAGCTTGGGTTAAGCTGGGCGTGGTGGCGCACGCCTTAAATCTCAACACTTAGGAGGCAGAGGCGGGTAGATCATTGTGAGCTAGAAGCAAGCCTGGCCTACACAGCAAGTTTTGAGCCAACCAAGCCTATACAGTGAGACTCTTTCCTTTAGAAAACAGAAGCTTGGGTGACAAATGGCCTGGATATTTGAAGTCTCATCTTCCATTAAGCTTTACTATTTGGACCAGTTTCCATCCTTCCCAAACGACCCAGACTGTGGGGTCCAACAATTCTAATAGATTATCAAATGGCAGTTTTCATGGTGTATCCTGCTGCCTTGATGAGTTTGTGAGTGTCACACCCTAGCCAGTGGTTGGAGCCTAGCTGAGGTATAGGCAGGAGAGAGAGAGAGAGAGAGAGAGACAGAGAGAGAGAGAGAGAGAGAGAGAGAGAGAGAGACAGAGAGAGAGAGACAGAGAGAGAGAGACAGAGAGAGAGAGAGAGACAGACAGACAGACAGACAGACAAACAGACAGAGAGAGACAGAGACAGAGACAGAGACACAGAGACAGAGACAGAGACACAGAGACAGAGACAGAGAGCGCCAGCCTAGCATGTAGGTCAATCCTGGGGGCCTGGAAAGAGATTGCAGAAGCCACAGAAAGGAGAGGCGCCGGTGGAACACAGGCTAGAGTGAGTGGAGTGCACATTCGTGGCCAAACAAGGAAACGGAGACCTCGGACATTCCGAACGAATCAACACTGCTCTGGAAGACAGAGCCTGCCAGTATGTGGGGCCTCCAGAAGGGCCCAAAACAATTCCTTCCATCTGTCTTAGCCGTGCCGCCAGGCACCTGGCAGCTCCTCAGGAGAGGTCGAGGACAGCGTCTTGTTGTCTGTGCCCTTCACAGCCCTGGCACAGGCCTCCGAACAGATGAAGTGCTTAGTACAAACCTGTTGCATGCTGTCAGAGCCATAGGGGGCAGGCCAGCTGCCCGACTTCCACTTCCCACGCACAGATCTGTGAACCCCACGCTTCAGAAGAGGCCCTGTGTCTATGGCAGACAGCACAGCCTTGAGCCCTGCTCTCCCAGCTCGGGCTTTTATTCTCTTTCGGAAAGCCTGTTCTCACCTGCGGAAGGGAGGAGAGGAAGTCACACTGCTCCTCAGTACAGAGTTGGGAGCTGGGGCTTTGGCCCTGCAGACCCGTGTATGCCAATGTCCTGCTAGGGCACTAATCCTTTCCCATGGCTTGGCTATGGAGCTTGTAATGCTATTTCCAACTCCGAGAGATGCATGAGATGAGATTTTAAAAGGCTAGTTATTTATGGCCTGGCTCCTGATGGATACAACAGATGCGATTTCATGGGCCCCATCAGAAGCGAACAGTTTCTTGGTGTGGCTTAAAGCGGTGCTATGTGGCAGGGAAAGGGAGGTAGTGGGGGCATCCCACAGCTGGGGAACAGCAGCAGGCTCCTACTCTCAGCCTCAGGTTGGTTTGTTTGCTCACCAGATCCCCTGAGTCAGGCTCAGCATCCCTGTTCCTTGTACCATCCCCACTGCTCTCTGGGCATCTCTGCCAGAGTGGGACCTTGATCCTGCCCAGCTTCTGACGTTCAATGAGGACAACACCTCAGAAGACGCATTCCAAGCCACGCATGAGGTTCAGAGGGAGCTAGGGCATGGTGAGGGCTCCACAAGCTACCCCTGCACCCAGCAGGAAGGTTCCAGCTTCCCCCCTTCCCCTCAGTGAAAATGGCCCTAACCCTTCTATCACGGGATCTTTGCTGCTCTTTCTCCCCCATCCTGCTCCTTACTGAACACAAGCCTGCTGTTCACTCTGTGTCCCCCCCCCCCCACTCTGGAGCCCATAAGTTCCACAGAGGCACAGGTCTTCTCTACCACTAAGCTCCCAGGGCCAGGCCCAATGTCACACAAGGCATGCACCAAAAAACTATGTGGAGATAGATAAGCTGTCATGTTAGGAGGAGAGACCGGTGATAACGATCGGGGCGGCCCATGACAGTGAGAGTTAAAATAAAGATGTGCCGTTGACTCTTCAGGGAACTATGACACCAGATTTGGCGGACATGACCTGCTGAGTTCCTTGACCTTCCTTTACAGGTCTTATCCCCAAATTCTGTTATTCAGAGCTATGAACTGCCCCGTCCCTACAGGCAGCCTTATTTGCACCCTCGCCGTAGACTTGGCTTCCTTACGATGCGTGCTTTATGCCCGAGTGGCCATCATGTCCCATTTCTCTCCTCTCCATTGGCCCCATCTCTTCCCCACACTCTGTTCAGTATGTGGTCCCCCAGAGTCATCCATCCAGAGATGTGCATGGCCCCAACTCCTCTCCTGCCTTCATCATCCATCCTGCGAGCCTCCAGATCTCACGTAGCTCAGGCTAGCCTCAAATTCACTTTGCATCTGAGCATGACTTTGACCTTGAGGATCCTCCTAGGCCTACCTCCTGAGTGCTGGGATTACAGGTGTGCACACCCAGTGTAACTGAGGCTAGGGACTGAGCCCACGGCTTCCTCCATGCCAAGCATGCACTCTATCAACTGAGGTGCCACCCCAAGCCTATGTCTGAGATGTTTTGAATGTCTTCCCTTCTCCCACCTCAGAGTCACAGCAGCCAAGGCAGGTCCCTCTGCTGCCCTCAGTGCCTGGGAACAAATTTTACAGGTACCTTCCGGACCTTCAAGTTGGACCCCCATTAAAACCCTGAATATTCAGGGCTGGAGAGATGATGGTTCAGTGGTTAAGAGCACTGCCTGTTCTTCCAAAGGACCCAGGCTCAATTCCCAGCATGCACATGGCAGCTCACAACTATCTATAACTCCAAGATCTGATACCCTCACAGTAACACACATAAATTAAATAAAAAATATATATATCAACTCAGAATATTCTTGCTCCTGTGCTTAAGACTTACAGATGCTTTCCAGCACTGTGACCCCCCTGTGAACACAGGGCAAGACGCTCCTTGAGCATACACACTTCTTCTGTACCTTTTGAGCTTCACCTACTGTCATCTCCCTGCCCTACTCCTTGCACCTGGCTTACAATGTCCCCAACACCAGGGTTCCTTCCTTCTTGTTCCAGGCTGGTAGCAAAATCTTACTCATTCTTTGCCTCAACATGAAGACCACCCTTGGGGACACATTTCTCAGAGTCTCAGATGCAATGTGGCAGAAGACTGACTTTTTTTTTTTTTTGAAGAACAGACAGCCTTAACGGTCAACTTTCCGGGCCCTAGGGTTCCCATCCTTGGACTCACCCCTACTCCACTCCCAGCTAGAGTCTGAAGTTATGTGACCTGACTCTGGCCAGTGAGTATCTCTGGTTTCAACATTTTAAGGAGTGGGCACGTGATTGAGGGCAGGTGTGGTTACTGCCTTTGCAAGTACCATCAAGGAAGGCAGGGGTCATGTAGGCAGCCCCCAAAACATTACGGGCTATCACCATCTTAGCCACTCTCTTGGACGCTTCCCACATTTGATGGTAAGTCTATTGCTGAAGATATCACACATTTGGCTCATAGAACAAGGAGAATTTAAGGTGGTACTGACCTGGTTCACCCTTACTGTCTATCTTCCACACTGCTGGAAGGTGTGGAACATGCTACTGGGAGAAGAAAGGTCTTACCCAGCTGTGGCCCCTGTTAGCTGTAGTAATGACTAGCCTGTCAGGAGAGATGTCCACTGGCAACAGAGGCAGCAGTGTTATGGGAGTAAACCAAACTCTTTCTGATTGGATTTAAGGCCCTCCCTGCAAGAAGGGAACTTATGGGCCAAGAACTTGAGGCCAGCTGGCTCACAGGCCCTACGGGAGAACCTACCACAGACACTCTGCTAAAAGGACATATACTAAACTGACTTCCTAAAGACATCGTTATAACCGTAGATCAGCACATTGCTCAACCCTCAGCAGAGATGCTTCTTGCAGTAGATGGTGATTGACACAGAAACCCACAACAGGTCAAAGTGCAGAGAGGAAGAGACGGCAGAGTGCTCAGCCCAAAGTGGAACATCAATATCACACGCCTCCCACCCTCCCCCGCCAAGCTCAAGGACGACTGTGGAAGAGCAGGTGGAGGGATAAGACCCAGAGGCAGCAGTTGACTACAGCTGAGTAGTGTTTCCCGGATACAGCAGGGGAGCTGTACGTATGAACTGATAGTGGTTGTGACGACACCACGGACAATGGAGCCAGACAAAATCCTGGCATGGTGTGGGCAGTAGGTCAGGAAGTCCTGTGCCTTAGCTGAGGAGCCACTGTCAACTGATAGCTGCTGGGAGAGGGGAGGATGTGGCTCTTGAGAGGCTGCCCACCCCCCTCCTGTAGTAGGTGGCCCGACACCCACGTGCATGTTGGATGCACTAAGTGGGCTTCATGTGTTGAGAAGAAAAAAAGCGAGCACATGAAATTGGGAGGGGATGGCGATGGTGGGGACAGAAGAGGAAGTAGAGGGGAGGAACAAGGCGTGGCTTGATCCGAACACATGAAATGTGTGGAAGAAATTCTCGGTCAATAAAGCAAATAAAAAGGAAAGAAGGAAGGAAGGAAGGAAGGAAGGAAGGAAGGAAGGAAGGAAAGAAGGAAGGAAGGAAGGAAGGAAGGAAAGAAGAAAGGAAGGAAGGAAGAAAGGCACCACGTCCCTTTCCTACCAGAACAGCTAACATGGGTGGGTGGCAGGGGCCAGGTGGAGGTCGTTTTTGCCTACTCATGGATAAAGCCTGACTGAAAATAAAATTAATCCATAGGAGAGCAAACTCTAGGGAGGACAGGTAGCATTATTTGTTCGCCTTGATGCAGCAGTCCTTGAAGCTAACTCCTTGATTTTCCTGTGACAGAAGCCAGCACATTTCCTTTTTTGCTTAAGTCATCTGGAAGTGGGGTTTCGATTCTTGGACTGAAAGAGTCCTGGCCGTTGCGTCTCTCTTTTCAGGCCCTGGGAGAGCCTCCTTTACCCCTCTTAGAAAAATACCTAACGTATGATATTGTAAAACCACTGAATAATATTCCCCTCCTGGCACTAGCTGTGAGCCTCAAGACGTTTGCGGAGTGAATAACTAACTCCTCAGGACCCTAGTCTTTGTGTCCTTAGCATCTAGGAAAACCTGGTTCATAGAAGGGTCTCAATAAATGGTTATGGAAAATAAACAGGAGGGAGTAACAAAGCACACAAATAACCTGAACTAACTGTTGCCTGCGAATAAACAAATAAGCAGCTAGGTATTATGAGCAGACCCCCACAGGCATGCAGCATGGGCCCTCTGCTTCTAGCAGCTTCTAATGGTCCCTCAATGAAACATCTAGTCACAGGTTGCTGAGATCGAATGGCTCCAGTGTGCTTAAATTCCGTGTGTTGAGTGCCTAATAATTAAAAAAAAAAAAAAAAGTCTTTCAAAGGGAGAGAGAGTGTAGCTCCAAAACATTGACACTGACCGACTGTAAAGTACAGTGGAACATTCGTGTCCCTAACTACACAAACGAAAGCAAGCAGAGAAAGGGAGGAACAACGTGAGGGGACTCTGAGGGTGAGGATGGAAGTCCCTAGAGATGTGGCATCTTGCCCCTTGTCCCTCAGGGAATGGACCTGGAGTGCTTCCCACACCAGGAATCCTGCACCAGGGACGGGCCTGGCAGCAGGGCATGCGTTCGCCCTCTCTCTGCGCTCTCTCTAGCACGAGCCCCATTTTCAAGTGTGGAAACTGAAAGGGGTTATTTACGGTCCTGGGGTTAGATAGCTGCTTAAAGCCAAGTGTGTCTGACTCCCAGGCTGTCCTCTTCACATCTGGATAGCACGATGGAGCTTGAGGCCTAACACTAGACGGGCTACAATGGGAGGACGGGAGGACGGGAGGACGGCCCACAAGACAGACGGAAAGACGAAGAGAGGTAGGTCTAGGGCTTTCTACTTGGACGTCCCTGCAATGATTACCTCATTTGTGGAGAGGTTGTTTTTGTAGCCGGCTGACAGTAAGTTCTCCTCTCAACCTGACCCGATGTCCTCCCGAGACCCAACTCCCACATATTAACCAAGTTCCTTGCATCCTCAAGCCCAGCCCTTTGAAGGGTACCAGGGTCTCTTGAAGATAATCAGCAATTTTCAGAACATTTTTTTCACTTAATGTGAGGGAAGGGTGTGGGGTCCATTGAGGGCCAGAGGTCAAGCCTACCCACTGGGTAAAAGCAGCACCGGCAGAGAGCACTCCCCCAAAACCCAGGTCAGCCAGAAAATTCTGGTGTGTGTATACATGTATACACACCTGTGAAAGGGCTAGGGATGCTGCCTCAGTGGTACATACGTGGCAGTGATACGGAGGGGAATGTCTGGATGCTGTGGCAGGATATGTGTGTCAGGGGTAGGGTAGACTGGACTGGGGTTATTTAAGCACAGCCTTTGTTCATGGTCAATCCTCTGCCCCCACGCAATGAGTGAAGGAAGGGAGGGTCGAAATCCTGCGGCTCTGTAAACATGGTAGAACAGGCCAGCTCAGAGCTCAAGGTAGTAACAGCCTTTTTCACAACAGGCACTGGGGGATTCTAGAAGGCCAAAGTAAACGCAGAGACTATATCCACAGACGTTGTATGCTGATAGGCTCTGAGGATGGGCTACCCTGCTATTCCTCTGTGATGTGCTCCGCCCGCTGCCCCGCCCCACCACGCCCCCACCTCCCCGCCCCGCCCCGCCCCGCCCTCTTTTCATTGTATCAACTCCGGGTTGCCACCCAATGATTATTTCCCATCAGGCTCTTTGCCCTCTGGTTTCCTTTGTTTTATGAACGCCTGTGTTGAGAGGTGGCAGGCTCACTTCTAAAATAGCTTAACTCGGTAAAAAGAAGATTACAAACGGTTCCTGCGCCAGTCCTGAACATACCAATGAACCGAGTTCCTCCTGGAAACCCCAATGTTTTTCTCATTGGGAGGAAGGAAAGATGGAAAGTGAGTCAGGCATATAGCAGGTCCTCCCTCGCCCCAGAACCCACGGCAACCTGCGGCTGGGGCAGAGGGTGGTAGGTATGCTCTTTCAGAGGCCTCCTGTCTCCTTCAAGATGAACGGATGCCCACTCATCCAAATCTGCCTCCTCTAGGGGGACCCAGAGGTCAAAAGCACAGAATCTCATCTGTGTTCGCAATCTGCTCTATCCAAACCAGCAGCAGCGTAGCTTTTTGCAAATATCTGAGGAGTCTTGAAGGTGAGGTACAGAGGAGAGAGCTGCTTCTTCCCTCACTCCTATCCTGAGCCCTGAGCTTATTTTACCTGAAATTGCCATAGTTTGTATAAATCAGAACAAAAATGCATCCTGCGTGGCCCTTGTAGCACCAGCCTTCCAGATAAGTAGAAATGAGTTTAATCTTATGGCAAAGAGTTTGGGATGACTGCTCCCCCCCCCCCCCCCCAGAGCAATCTCCTTCTTGTAACACTTTCCCCCACTGGGTGACTTAAAGGAACAGGCTGACTCTTTGGGACCTGAGTCAGTTTGCAAGGCCATGTGTAGGCTCACAGCTGGTGGCAGAAGCCATAGGAGACCGTTTGGCTCCAGGATGAGCAACTTAGTCAAACAGGCTCGAGGTTGGAAGAGGGGGGGACAGGTGAGGGCATTCCTCCTTACATCTGCTTATAGAAGCTCAAACAACAGACCTAATAAACAAACCATACCACGGTCTTAGCAATGAGAGAGAAAGACACTGAGTGCTAGCTAGCTAGCTACACAGCCATGGAAGTCCAACACAGACAACACGACGGAGCTGGCCGAGAAGACAGGTTTTGAGTGGGGTTAACCTGGTGTTTGACCCCAGGATTATGCGACCTCAAGGGAGGGAAATTATGCGGCTCACTTCAGAGGAATCTTATGACCATGCAATAAAATTATAGCTATAAGGAACTTAGAACTGGCCTGGCACCTATGGGTAGAAAATGCTCAATAATTGCCACTTTCATCACATCCTATTTTGGAGGACTCTGTAATGATGCAAGAAAAAAAATTTTCATGATTCCATGCTAAGTTAAAAATACATGAGTAGAGAGATTCAGATACTATTTTATAATATTAAAACATATAAATAGCCAGCTTTAAAGAAAAAAGGGGGGCCAACGGGGTATATACCACAGCTTTAATCAGTGTCCCTCACTTCTCTGTCTTTTCATGTTTTCTCCAAGGAGCACAGAGATTCCATTTGCCATTGGAAGAATGAGTATTTTACAAAATGAGGCTGGGGCCCCAGAGTCCTCAGCCTGTGCAGCTCAGGGAAGCTCCAGGTCTTTGCTCCCACACCGTGCAGAGCCACATTTACAGAAAACTCCCATCCTCTCAAGGTGGACTTATTCGCCCAACAGAGAGAGCACACTCCTCAAAGGGCTGCATCGGGCTCTTCTTCTTCTTCTTCTTCTTCTTCTTCTTCTTCTTCTTCTTCTTCTTCTTCTTCTTCTTCCTTCTCCTCCTCCTCCTCCTCCTCCTCCTTCTCTTTCTTCTTCTTCTCTTTTCTCAAGGCACGGTTTCTCTGTGTTACAGCCCTAGCTGCCCTGGAACTCACTTTGTAGACCAGGCTAGCCTCAAACTTACAGAGATTTGCCTGTTCCTGCCTCCCAAATGCTGGGGTTAAAGGCGTGCGCCACCACCACCCGGCTCAGAAGGGTTTCTCACTACCATGATAACCGGCATGCAAGAGGCATGCAGTCACGGCCTTCCATCCTCCCTTTCTCTCCCAGCCCCCTCAGTCCCTCCCTGCCCATCACCCCACAAACTACCCTATGTGTGTCCTTAAACATTGTCTCCCCTGGCTCCCAAGCTCCCACTTCCTTCTTTACCTGGAATATTCAGCAATGCCCTTCTGCCCGATATCCCACACCCTGGCGGCCATTCCTGCCACAAAATATACAACGTTGCACATTCCAGTCTGTCCTACATCTGGAAACTTTTCTGCTGGATCCTGATGTGCCACAAATACCCACAGACACCCTCATTCCGATGGGAGAGTCACAGTGCGAATCTGAGGGCACACATTTATATATCACACAACCTGGGAAGGCTGGTCACACCACAGCAGCCAGGCACCTCCCGAAGCTGTCCTCAGCCTTCCTGGTCACATCCTAACAGTCTAAGCTTGTAGACGCCAACCAAGGATGGATGTCAGGCCCCCAATCCTCCCACGTCTTTCCTGAGCTGCCAACATGTAGGAGTGTTCAGGATGTTCAGGAAGAAGAGCAGCCCTCTGGCACAGCTGGCGAGAGGGAGGAAGTCCCTTCATTACTCCCACACGCACTGCCCATGTCTCAAGGCCCCAGAAGTGCTTGGTAAAGCAATGTTCCCTGAAGGCGCTTGTGTCATGCAGAAATGCAACAAGATTCCACACAGTACTACCAAGACCCTGTCCAGAGCTTGTGTCATGAGACAAAAACATCTTTGGATTTTATTCAGGCCCCTGAACTGAGTGCCATCCTGAAACTAGCAAGGACACGCTTTGAATCAGATGTACAGAATCCCTGTAAACAAACAAACAAACAAACAAACAACGCAGTTCCACTTTAAAACCATGCAGCGATTTCTCATTATGATAAGATGCAAAGATTTCTAGGGTTCAGAACAAGCCTGTGGGCAGGAGGATGGAAAACACACCTTGGGCAGCCCAGTCCTCCCCAGCTGCAGAGGCCTCAAGGGGAGAAGGGAGCTGGCAGCAAACTCACCAGAGAGAGGAGCCTTCGGTCCCTGTGACCTCCAGGAAGTCATAGCCATCCTCTAGCTGGAAGTCACTAAAAACCAGGGCGATGGTGTCCCCAAGCTCAGCCAGGATGGTCCAGGTGCAGTCAGCATTGTTGTGATACTCAGCAGGAAAGTGCGGGCTGGAGATGATGCCGCTCTGCCCCCGCAGGGTCCCGCCACAGGCGTCATCCGCTGTGGGGAAGGACAAGAGGCTCCTGTGAGTGGTAGGATTCCTGGGCCCTGGTTTCACCCATTTCGGGGCAGAAAGTGTCCTGGCATATGATTTTATGACAATTGTCACAGGTATGGTCTCCTAAGAGGACAGCTCAACCTTTAGGGACATAAATAAATAGCAGAACAGGTTGCTTAAATAGGTCA
Source organism: Acomys minous (assembly GCF_964271855.1). NCBI lineage: Eukaryota > Metazoa > Chordata > Mammalia > Rodentia > Muridae > Acomys > Acomys minous. The sequence continues at coordinate 104,071,138 of NC_140487.1, read as the reverse complement.
TCTTGGGGAGGAGAAACTGAGGCAGCCTCATTAGAGCTGACTTCTGTAGGAAAAATAGGCGTTTGCTAGATAGAGCAGGTGAGGAAGACTGGTTCCCGGAGGACGGAACCAAATGGCTTCACCTGGAAGGTCTTGGGGCTGGGGACATCTGAAGGGAGGGACAGTCACCACAGCCTTGAGAGAAGACTAGGAGGAGGAGACAAGGGGTCAGGAGGAAGCTGTGGGTGTTAAGAAGCAAGTGGGTCAGGGTGGACAATGGAAGCACAGGGGTGCATGCGCCCTGCAGGCGTTGGACTGGGAGGCAGGAGAGGTCAGTTACAGAAACCTCGCTGGGCCTTGCTGAAGGGTTTGGGGGTGCTCTGGCAGATGGCAGGAGAGCGGCAGTGCGGTGAAGGGTCTCAGCAGGGAGTCGGAAGTCAGAACCAGAGTGCAATGCTGCTCTTGGGGCTCAGTGATGGACAGAAGGCACTGCTGAGAGAGGGGGACAGAGAGTGGTGGCAGAGGTAGTGGGAGGAGTGGAGTGGGGGAGGGGAGTAAGGAGGGTGTATTACAGCAGTAACAAAAGGGTTCCCCAAGGATGCCCGCTCTGCCAGTGTTTGGGGTGGTGTGAGGGAGGGGTGGAGGTGGAGAGGGTGTGGAGGAGGGTGTGGAGGAGGGTGTGGAAGAGGGTGTGGAGGTACAAGTGGTGGGAGAGGCGAGGTGGGGGAAGTGGGGGCCCATACTGTGTTCTCACAAAGCTCACCAAACTTGCCTCTGTGAATCCTGTCCTAGACCCTGGTCTGCCCAGGGTTCGAGTGTACCTGCCTGTTGACTACTCTCTTAGTCCCGAGGATACTGATGTCTCCCCACAGCGCACAACTTGAGCTCCAGTGACCTCAGTGATGGCTTCTCCTCCTCATTACAGCCTGATCTCCCATCCTCTCTCACAATGGCAAGGCTGGATAGATGCAGGAGGACCAGTCTGACTCTATGCTCTCACTGTGTAAAAAACCATCCCTAACTTCCTCTCACTCAGCACCATGAAAAGGACGCCACCCTTGGCTTCCTGACACCTCCATACAGGACCACAAGCCTCCTCTTGGATTTTTTTTTTTTCACCAAAATCTACCTATCTCTTTCTGGAATCTTCTTTCTCTTGTTGAGCCTGAGTCTGCCCACCTCCCTCCAAAGCTCTCAGGTATTAATCCAAGTGTTACTTCCTCAAGGATCTTTCCAGAAACAACACTCCCCCTCCCCCCTCCCCCCACCACCCTACCCCTGGCATTCCATCACACACACACCAAATGTTCTCCTATAATTACTTCCTACACTTCTTTGGTTAAAACAAAACAAAACAAAACAAAAAAACCCAAAAAACAAAAAACAAAAAAACAACAACAAAAAAACCCACTATCACTTATTTATTTCATATCTAGAGGCTTAACTCCCTGAAGGCAGAGACTGTCTGTGCTCAGCACCTAACATATTTCCTGGCATAAAATAGGCATTAAATGAGTATATGATGAACCAAGAGACTACACAGGACACTGAAGGTTAGAGATGCTAAGGTATGTTGTCAAGGCCACACAGGAAGTGGCCAAGTCAGAGTTCTAGCTGAGTCTGCATACCAAGATGGCAGTCCCCTCCACATGAAAGATCTTTCCAGTTTGACAGTGCCTTGGTAAGCCATTGGAAGATTTTCAAATGCCCCAACAGTAGCCAGGGACCCCTGGACCATGCTGCAAGCAGGTACCAGGTTGCAAAGAGCCTTTAGGCCAGAGTCACCTGTATGATCAGAGGAGAATTTGTCGTTCTTCTGTCTTGGGCCCTCTGACCCCCTGGCTCTGGAACCATCCTGTTCTGATTGAAGATGCTGTAAAAGCTGTTTGGAGATTTCCTCGCACTTTAAACAAGGCATCGTATTTCATAGTTACAACTTTGGAGTCGTAAAATATAACCTTCAGCTCACACCAAGCCCTAAAATATTCATCTACACTTTCCTCTCTGGCAGCAGGCCTCCTGCACCACCATCAAGTCATGCGTTCCAGGCGCAGGTGCCTCATGCTGATATTTGGCTTTCCAAGCTTTTGACTTTATTTACGATTGGTGTTAGCTCCTTCTGAAGCCTCTCCAATTAACCATAATTTCAGAAAGCCATGCCTCTGTCCCCTTTGCCTTGGTTAGCTGTTCGGGGACTCACGGTGCAGGAAGAAATGAGAAGAATAAGGGACAAGTGTGCCACACATTTCCCGAGGGCACCCTGGGATGTCTGGGAGCTATGGGGTCCTGGCTCATGTGTCATAGCTTTAAGGATCTTTCTAGAATCAGACCTTCCTCATCACATGCTTTCAGAGCACTCAATACCTCCATAACCAATTATGCAGATTTCATCCATCTTCCCCTGCTCTGCGTCCTTAGCCTCAGAGGAGCAAAAATGCCACCAGGGCCCTAGAGTGGGGTCACTACTCCGAAACCCCAGAGTGAAAACTGGAGTAGCAGGGTTCTGACTCCCTAAAGGCATAGCCTTGGGGCAGGCACAGAGCGACAGTCAGCAGGCCAAGTGCCCTCATGGCTTCCAACACACACACACACACATACACACATTTCCCAACAATGCACTTAGAACCCGGGGATCCCCCACTTTCCCTGAGATGCATTACACCCCCTCCTAAGAAAGCAACCAGCCACGCTGACCTGTAGCTCCCTAGGAATCCTTAATAACTCTGAGGTCAACCACCTCCTGGAGATTATCCTGAAGCTACGGGCAGTGGGATGATCTAGTCTGAACTGGTTTTAGATGCAGGAAGGCAAAGTGTGTCCTGAGAATGAATTTTTAGGGAAAAACCCTAATTACCATCCTAGGCCTGTGCAGGAGCGGATGTGGAAGTGCATATAATTAAAGCCAGATGTGCCAAGGGAAGACGTATGCCCAGTGAAGTAAGGCTTACATAATCCTAACCTGTCAATCAAAACAAAAAGACCACTTATCCTATGCCCCTAGAAACCAACTCCTCTTCCTCCCAGGCCCACAAACAGAAGCTCTGTGTAATGACAGGGTCCTGAGAACAGAGCCATTAGGCACATTCTTTCCACAGACAGTGTTCTCTCATCTGGGTCTCCCGAACAGAGAGCTACGTTCAGCTCTTGGTACCAGAGTTTCACAAAGTTCTCTTCAAAAGGCTCATGTTGAGATCTTGGCCCCAGCAAGCCGAGCCAGTCCTCAAGAGGTGACAGGATTCTAAGGGCCCTGCCTTCCTCCATGGACTGACCCACCAAATGGGAGCATAATTTGATGGGAACTTCCGGAGGTGGGGCGTAGTTGGAGGAAGTACGTTGCTGGGGGGGGGGAGAGTGGGGTGTCCTTTGAGGCTAGCTCTTGCCCTGTGAACCTGTCTTCTCTCCCTGATTCCCGGATGTCTGCTGTGAACAGCTTCCTCCACACCACCCATGATGCTTTGCCTCCTCCTGAGGCCAAGGCAAGGGAGCCAGCTGATCTTGGCCTTGAGCTTCTGAAGCCACAAGTCAAAGCAAATCCTTCCACTTACTTAGTTGTTTCTCTCATAGTGATGGAAACCTGCAGTGCAGGATGGAATAGGGAGCCCTTCTTCGGGTGGTGTCCCTCATGGCCAGGCAGTGCACTGAGACCCCTCGGGCCATTTAAGAAGTCATCTTCGTCCCCCTGTGATGGTTAGTGTCAATTGCCAACATGGCAGAAGCCAGACTCACTTGGGAGATAAGGCCTCTGGGCAGATGAGGGAGGATTCTCATGACTGTGTCCCTGGCTGTGGGAAGACCCTGCCTACTGTGGGTGGCACCATTCCCTGGCTGAGAGCCTGGACTATGTAAGAGGAGACAGGAATTTTAGGACCAGCAGCATTCATTTCTTATTCCCTAACAGTGGATGCGATGTGGCCAGTTGCTTCAAGCACCGGCCACCATGACTTCCCTGCTCTGGCTGAATACATTCTTGAGCCAGACGAAACTTGATCTGCTTTAAGTTGTTTTAATCTGCTTACTGCATCACAGGCACTGAAGAGGAACTAAGATGACCTCCATGTTACACATGAGGAAACAGAGGCTGAATTTAAAACAGTCCCGTGGCCATAGCTACCTATGCCAGAGCTGGAATTAAAACCCAGAATCCCCTGGCTTCAAAACTGCCTCAGTCTACACCTGTTTCTCTACCTCACTGAGCCAGGCCTGATCCAGTTGCGCTCAGGCAGACCCATTAGGCTTCTGGAACATTCCCTGCCCCAACATACAAAGGGCCCAGCTCTCAAACCTTGCACCAGCAAGAGGAAGGAACTTCTCAGTCAGTGTGTGCCTATGATTATGAGTCTCCCGCTGAGGTAACTAGATGGCCAACATCCTTGCCTACAGGGGGAAGTGGTGGTCAAGACCATGGGCATCAGGAACACAGCCTTGGGCTGTCCCAGCTTCGTTACCTCTTAACACCATCATAAACAAAGCCACCCACCTCACCTCTCCAGGCCTTGGCTTCTCCATTCACAACAGGGACTGGCACCACCATGGGCTTTTTAGGCTTCTGTAAGGATCAAATTAGACAAAGCACGGCCGGTGTGTCAATCAATGCTGGCCAGCAGTGTCTGTGGCGGGGAGTCACAGTAGTAACTAGAATAAAGCCCTCCGCCAGCAGCATCTAGATGCAGAACCCTCAGTCCATTTCAAACACAGTAGTGCCATTATTCCCAATGACTGCTAGGAAAATGGGCACAGCGAGACTGAGTGACTGGCTCAAAGCCTCTGAGCACATTGATACAAATGACAAGGCACAGACCTGTATCAGGGAATGGGACTTCAGACCCCAGACCACGGCTTGTCCTCCTCCACGAAGCGCTCAGGAGGAGCCCAGGAGGTCGACTGTCAGAGCTGCAACCGCACAGCTCAGGCTCAGTTACTCCCAGGCCACTCTACACTTTGCACTGCTTGTAAACTATTTAATTTGATTGACAGTCACAGCAGGCCACATGTATGGTCCCTGGGTCCCTTACTGTCTGCACTGCTATCCGTGATTATCTGACTCCTCCCAGCAAGTCCTCACTGCACAGTCCTGGCTAGGAGCATCCCTATATCATTGGCTCACAAGCACAGTCAGACTTTACCCTGAGGAGATTAGTTCTTGAGATTCTGGAGGGCCTGCCTTGCTTGCCCTCAACTTGCCCATCATTATCTCTATCTGGCCAGCACTTCAGAAAGAGCCATCTGGTCAACCTCGGACCTTTGCTTATTAGCAAGGCCTTTAGGCTACACCTCAGACTGACCCAACCCTTCACTTCCACCAAGGCCACTCTGGGTCTGGTTGTTTATCAGCCCCAGTGAGCTGTCTGCATCAACTACCTCCTGATGGTCTCCCTCTGACTCCTGCCCAAGTACAGCCCTTCCCCTTGTTTCCAGAGGGAGAGTGTGTGTATGTGTGTGTACGTTTATGGAAGGTTCATGTAGAGGCAAGAAGTCAATGTACATGTGTGTGGGGGGACTTCTTCAACCGTGTGTGTGTGTGTGTGTGTGTGTGTGTGTGTGTGTGTGTGTGTCCATTTTTGAGATAGGATCTTTCAATGAACCCCGAGTTGACTGGTTTGTCTGAAATGGCTCACATTGAGCCCCAGGCATCCTTTTGTCTCCACTTTCTCAGCTCTGAGATTAGAGGTGTGAGCTGCCTGGCCTAGCTTTCACTTGGTTGGCTTCTGGGCTCAAACTGGAGTTCTCCTGCTTCCACAGGGCACTGTTTACCTATGGAGACAGCGCCTTGGACCCCCTGAGGGGCTGTTTTTTTTAAAATGTAAATTGAACCCAGTAGAGGTGGCCCACAGCTTTAATCCCAGCACTAGGGAGGTGCAGGTAGAGGCAGACAAATTTCTGTGAGTTTGAAGCCATCTGCAGGCTTCCTGACTACATAGTGAAACCCTGTCTCAACTGGGAAAAAAAAGTAAGTCGAATTGAGTCTGACCTCTGCCTAAAACCCTCCTCTGGCTGCCTCCTGAATTTTGACCTTAGGCCACCTTTCTCATCTTGCTTTGAACAATGCTGCCCTCCCCACTCACCCCTCAACCCATTTTACCCCAGAAGCTTATTTTCTGTTCCTTTAAGAGGTCTGGCTCTTTTCTAAGTCAACCTCAGTTTTTGTGCCTTTTGTTGGAATGTTCTTCCCCAATCTGTACTTAATAGGCTCCTTTTTGTCTTTCAGGACTCAGTTTGCCTGTTACCTCCTCAGAGACATCTCCTGAAACACACCTAAAAAGGTGCGCTTCATCCATCTGAAGGAGCCTTCCTCACCACCTTCCTGGCTTCCATCTTTCTCTGAGTTTATTTGATTTTTGAGCATTTCCTGCCTTTTGGCTGTCAAGATATAAACGCCATTAGCTCATGGGATTTGAGTTTGCTTCAGTCATCACCATAGCTTCCTGTATCTAGACCAATACCCGGCACAATAAGCAGTTAATTAATGATGTTTAGGTGAAACACAATAGGCAGTTGATGAATGATGTCTAGTTGGTACATAGCATCTAGGCACTTAAAGAGGAAGTTGTCAAATCACTGAGGGAGTGAGTAAGCAGCCCTGTAAGGCCAACCTTAGGGCTCAGAGAGGTTTAGCAACACTCTGGTGAGGGTACAGCTCTAGCTGCTGTTGCTAGGGCCTGCCTGATTCCAAGCACTGTCCTATTTTACAGCCTGCAGGTTCTGCCCCCTGGGGGCCCAGCAGTGCCCACTGCAGCCTGAAGCCTGTTGTCTAGACTCTGTTGCCTGGATGCCTGTCCCCTGGGGGTCTGGTGGCAGACAGCAGTGCTTGTCTTGAGTCTCCAAAGCCAAGCTATCTTGCTCTTGCCAGTTTCTCCCATACATCTGCTTCTTGGCCCCCCTTGTGCCTCTGAATTCCCTCCCTCTTCACAGAGCTTTCTTTGATCCTGGGCTGATGTCCCTCCAGTCAGAGGCTGGCTCCTGTAATACACATGGTCTTCCTTGCTGTGGATCAAAGAGTTTCCACCATGCTCGTGTCTCTTAGGGACTTCTGCCTTTGTGAATGTGCCCAGAGAGGCACATCAAGGGACATCCCAGACCCTGCCTTCTGCTCTCTGCTAGCTGGATAGAACCCAGATGGGCCAGGATCCTCAGAAGGAGGGCTCCATAAGAGTCAGCTTCAGGGGTGCTATGCCTGGAACCCCAGTGGCTCCGTAGCCCACCTCTGCCTGTACTGCGACTTATATCCTGTCCCCGACTCCCATCTCAGTGACACTCTGGATAGAGTGTGGCTGTCTAGTCTGCTTAGGGGGGCTTTGGCCATGTGTCCCACAGAAAGCTCCCTCTTGGGTTGCATGCTGGCTGGACACTAGTGCTGACCAAGGCCGAGCCAGGCTGCTGCTCATCAACAAATACATTTTCCAGTGGGGAGGCTGATCTACTCATGAGACCATCCCTGGAAAGTCTGGTGTGGGAGGCTCATGGCCCTTCCTTGAACATGACCCCAGCCATGTTGGTATAGCTGTGGGACCCAGCATGGCTTGGGCAGCCAGTGAGCACTTTTGTTCCAGGGAGCCTTGACCTCCTGAGAAGAATATCCTGAATCAGCTTCAAATGAGCAATTATGTTACCAAGGACACATCAATAAAGACAGAGCTCAGGGGGTAAGAAGAAGGCCCAGGCCTCTGAGTGGAGGGAGCAACTGTACCTCAGGCCCCTGCGCAGTAGGGAGCCTCTACCCTAAGCTTTTCTTCTATATGACTCAGGTGGGAGCTACTTTAGAGGGGACTGAACAGCAGGGGGTAAGTTTGTCTAGGGTCCTTTCTAGAAAGATCTTGTGTGCCATGCTAATGAAAACAAAAGCAGTCTAAGTTAGTGAGGAAGAACTCCTAGGGTGAGGCTAAGCAATGGAGTCTCAGGCAGATCTGTGCCTTTCATGAGGGTAGAGAATGGATGGATGGATGGGTCTGGTAGGTGGCAGTCTGCAAAGAGGTACCCACAGCTGCGAGGGCCTACTCTATAGAAGACCAAGGGAGATGGGTCAGGGCCTATGGGTGGCTCACCTTGGTCACCATGGGTAGCGATGCTTCACAAAGCTACACAAATCAACCAAAAGAGCAGGTTTGGGGAAAACAGAGTTTGGATGAACAAAATGTGATGCTGTAGTGGAGGTGTCATTCCCTTCTGGGCTAGAACTCAGAACATGCTATCTTATCATAGATAGATTCTAAGAGATACAGAGAGTTTCCAGGAGGGAAGTCAGGGGCAGAGAAGAGTTGTGACCAAGTGAGAAGCTGCAGGGAGTTGGGAGAGACTAGGAGAGAGTCCGAGGCACATCACACTCATGGACCACTGAGGGTGTGTGGTTGCTGCAGCAACCACAGGACACACAGACATTGGGTGCTGGGTACCGATCAGACCTGCCTCTCTTCATTTACCTCTGCTACTGGTTAGCAGCCAGCTCCAGTTTCTTTCAGGCAGAGAGGTCTCTTCGGTTAGGAAAAGGCCATTCTATACCTCAGGGGAGAGGGGAGTGTTGGGAAATATAAGACCAGGAGGGAACCAGGATTTTAAGCGCTTACAAAGTGAACAGAAGTTCTGAACCTCGGCCAAGTGCGGGGAGCCTCAAGCAGAAGAGGCTGGAGGGAGAAGACATGGCTGGCCTCCTGGGCCTTTCAGGGAAGGTGGAGTCGCCGAGGGAGAGCAGAGAGAAGCACCAGGAAGCCTAGGCTACAAGCCTCAGGATTGGCCATGTTTGAGGGAACTCATCTGCTGGGCAGAGGTGGAAATTGCTGGCACTGTCACATCCTTGCTAGTGATATGGTCCTATAAACGCCTATGGGTTTCTGTTCATTGAGTTTTAGTGGGCTGGATTTTATGGAGGTGAGTGAGTACAGAAAATGTTCCAGGTTTCCAGCCTGGTTGCCAGAATGGAGCCAAGGCTAGCAGTTAGGAAAGAGGGAAGTTGAGGAAAATCCTAGAAGGTGTAGAAGAGGAATTCTGCCTCACAGGACAAATGGGCTCACAGACAAGACTCCATTACATTTGTATTTATTTTCTGCCTTGGATGAAAAGGTGTGATGTCTGCAGTGCTTAAGAAAGGACTCTGCATCCTGGATTACAAACTTATGCAATCTCATGTACTCCTCCATTTCCCATCCTAGTGCCATGTCACAGTTCTGACATGACCCTCAGAAGATGTGTGTGTTAAGGGTGACAATCCCCAGGGCAGGGTATGGGTAGGGGTAGTACCAAGAAAGGCAGGTGCACATGGGATCAGGCCACATAAGGCCACACACCTGTGTGAGGGATCCAAGGTCAGACCCAGAGAGCTTGGCCTTTCCTCCTTAAGAACAGTCAGACCCCAAGCAAAATATCAGGCATGAAAAGATGGGGGGCAATAGCTCTAGTCCCCACGAGTTCTTTCAGGGAAGGCTAACATAGTTGAGGCCAACGGTCTTAGAGGAATAAACAAGCATGAGGCAGTGGCAACTCTGTCTGTTGGAAGATAGACTCCAGCGGGTGAGGATGCTGGGATCAATTGATGATGCCTTGTCAGGTAGGGAATGGGAAAAGGGGAAAAGGTATGTGTGCTAGGTAATTTTCATCCCTGCTGCTGAAAATAAACTGTGCAGATGGTGGGAGGTGATAGAGGCTTGGCCCTGGGGCTAGTCTCTTAAGAGGAAAGATTAATTAGAAAGAAAATTCAGACTTAAAGCAGAAGAAGAGCTACCTGCAGACATTTCTTAGCTGCCAATGGCTCTCCCATACAAGAACCCATGGGTTCTGGTTCGGTGGGATTTGAAGATGAGAGTTTAGGGAGAAAAGATTGGTCAGTAGTGCAAAAGGCCATTTGGAAGTCAGGCAGTCTAATGGCCAGTCAGAACCCTTTTGATTGGGGCAACATTTGGGGAAGGAGGGGGGATGGTGTGCAGGGCTAGCCTGTGGTGAAGTAGCTGGGAGCTCAGGATGGGTAGCAAGCCCGGAAACATTTTCTGGATCTAGGCTTGGGGTAGGAGGGTACACTGTGGTGGGTGCGGTGGTTCTCTTGTTTATTTTTTTGGTGGGTTTTGTTTTTGTTGTTTTGTTTTGTCAGCTTGACACAAGCTAGAGTTCCCTGGAAAAAAGAACCCCAGCTGAGAAAAGGCCTCCATCAGATTCCCTGTACACATGACTATAAGGCATTTTCTTGATTGATGATTGATGTGGGAGGGCAGGGCCTAGCCTGCTGTAAGTGATGCAAGCCCTGGGCAGGTGTTCCTAGGTGGTGTAAGAAAGCAAGCCACCTTAGTAAGTCATGAAGAGAAAGCCAGTAAGCAGCAGTCCTCCATGGCATCTCCCTCGCCTGTGCCTTTGCTTCCTCTGGTGATGGGTTATAAAACTATAAGCCAAACCAAACACTTCTCCAAGTTTGCTTTTTTTCTCAGTGTTTTACCATAGAAAACAAGCTAAGATAGTAGTTCTACTGAGGGACTAAAAATCACCTATAGGCAGAAGAATGCCAACCAAGGCAACCTATTTTCCAGCATATAAGATGGCCCCCAACTTTAGCTTTTCTAGTTAGAATATAGAATTTGTAGCCCAAGTCTACTGCACAGGATGTGCATCTGAAGAGGGGAGGTCTTATACGGCAAGTATATTCCAAACTCTATATTTTAACTGGAACAGTTAAAAGTTGGGGGCTGGCTTACATGCTGGAAAATACAATATACACTTTAATATAAGCAGCAGGACTAGCATACAACGGAAGATGACAAGAAGGTATGACAGTTGATTTTGATTAACACCTTACCGAGCTTTGGAGTCACCTGGGAGACGCGCCTCTGGATAACCTATGAGGGCATTTTTAGATAGATTTGATCAATCAGGGAAACCCATCCTGAATGTGGGCAGCAGCATCCCACAGCCTGGGGTCCCAGACTGAGTAAAAAGGGAAGACACGAGCACGTCTCTCTCCACACATTCTGACCGCGAAAGCAGTGCGCTGCCTCACGCTCTTGCTACCACAACCTTGCCACCATGGTAGGTTGTAGCCGTTCAGACTGGCAGTCAAAGTAAGCCTTGCTTATGTAAGTTGTTTTTGCCGGGTGGTTTGTCACAGCAGAGAACAGATGAACGACAGAGAAGGCAACACACACACACACACCATGGCTACAATGTGTAGGTTTTGTCCGATTTCCCGCCCCCTTTTCTTTTCCTAAGCACTTAAAAAAAAAAAAAGATCACATATGATTTGTCATCAAATCAGAATGATTGACACATATTTGCCTATGATGCGTGGGGAGGGATAATAAAGACTAATAGGGTGGACCGATGGCTTGCCAGGAACTGGGTAGGTTTGTGGAACACAAAGCTTCACGAACTAAAAATGGGAAATCCTGTGTGAGTGCGGGGAGCTGGTCACCCATGTTGTTGCAGATGCTGGGGTTGGAGGGCACTGAGACACTGGGAGTAGGGAAATTTTTTACTGGGAGAAAAGTTAGATTTATAGGTAAGAAAGGAAGAATGCCAGCACAAAGCCAATGGGAACCTTTTAGGGAGTGCTCCATGGGTGAGTGCCTAACAGTGACAGTGTCTAACAGGACAGATGCAGACACTTCTGAGATGGGGCCAGTGAGAAGGCACAAAGTTACAGTAAATTTCTTGATGTGGGAGTAACCTGGGGAGTGTAGATCCAAAGACTAGGAACAGTCAGATCGATTTGGGGATGCTGGGGGAACACCTGGGGAGAACTTCAGTGTTCCTGGATTTGAGATTCCCATGAAAGAGAATCCAAGTGTCACTGTGTGGGGGGTGCAACTCTGCCCATAGACAGATCCCCCTAGAGGTTTGGACCTCCCTCTCAGCTGCCATCAAGCCCTCTTTTAGTCACCTACCTCTGCAGGAAGGCAGAGGGAAGTCCCACGTGGCGCTGTTCTCGGAGCTGGCATGGCAGGTGAGCACCGCGTGGCCCTCCAGGAAGAAGCCAGGGTTGCAGCTGTAGCGGACTTTGTCACCCAGGTTGAAAGTGGAGCCTTGCTGGACACCGTTGGGCAGCCTCCCTGGGTTCCCACAAGTGTGGCTCGGGAGAACTGTAAGAGAGAGAGAGATGCAGCTGGTGAGATGGGTTTGCGCCTACACATCCTAAGTCCTAGCAAGAAGCCTTGGACCGGGCCGCCTGTCTGGACCTCATTTCTTCTCTGAATGCGGCTGGCCACTACTGACTGGCTCGCCTCTCTTGGCAGTCCATCACCAGAAAATCGGTTGTGTGCAAGAGGTCGCAAGTTGAGGAATTTTCATGAACGTCCAGGTGCTTGGCTTGTTCATGTGTGGCACTGAGAGTGAGTTATACCTATCCTCATTACTAGAGAAGGGGAGCCCCACCCCCAGGGGCATGCTAACTTCTTGGGCATGACTGCCTTAATTAAAAAAAACAAAAAACCCACACAAGAGCCAGAGAGTATGAAATGGCACTTGCTTACTGCTCTTTAAATCCAGTGTTCTTGCTTTTGTGGCTGCCATACTATCTAATGGCAGAGGCCTCTGAGGTAGAGTAGGTGTGGGGAGTTAAAGGAACCGCTGGGCTGAGCAGAGAGGAAGAGAGACAGACTTAAAATCTAACGTGCTCATCCGCCTGGCCCGGTGCAGAGTGGGGACTGGGAGGCGGGAACAGGCCGTACAGTATGTAGCCGGAGCCAGGGCAATCACAGTATCTGCGTGTGTACTGTCATTATCCAGAGCAAATGGCCTTGCTGAGAGTGCAAGAGCATCCTGACCTGTCAGTTCTTGGAGGGAGGGTGCAGCACTTGTGTGCCATGTGTCTCCTATTTTTCTGTGACCCAGCCTCCTCTCCTGCAAAGTGCCATGTTTCCCACCACTGCTGGAGAGCACTACGGAGCAGTGGCCAGCCTGGCAGCATCCTAGTTTCAATTCTTCTCTAGAAATCTCCAGCACCCCCTTCCCAGCCCCACCCCTGCCCTGCCAAGTAGTAGTTTATGAAGCCAGCTCCTGGTAACTATTGAAATGAGCTCAGGTCCCTCAAAGGGTGCAGGACAGAGGCTGGCACCCACATGAGCCTAGAGCAAGTGAATCACACATTCAGCCCCTTGGGAGGCATGGGTACCATTAAAGATGGTGTAGTTGGAGATGGACCAGGCAGGGGCCTCAGAGGTGACTTCCTGAAAAGGCCACACAATATGCAGAACTCGGGGGTTAGCAAGAACTACCAAGGTCAAAGGAGTTTCAGGCAGATGAGATAAATATGCTAAGGCCCTCTAACAAAGGTAACGTAGGAATCAGGAGTCTGGGAGGAAAGTGCTGAACAGCAGGCTGCCTCCCCAGAGCCTTTGCTGCATCCTCTTCACACCCACATCGCTGTTGATGGCCGCTTTCTGGGTTCTCCCACTTCCTCTCCCTCTCCTCCTAAGCCTGCTCTTCCTCCCTTTACTCCAGGCCACAGCTCCATGTGGAGGGAAGTGGCAAGTCTTGGAGCCATTCTAGCCTGGGTCTGAAGCCAGGGGCTGTCCGCTGTCTCTCACATGACTTTGGGGTCACATGGGTCTTTTGAATCTCGGTTCCCCTCAATAAGCCCAGTGGTTGTGACGGTGATTACTGATCAGAACTGCACATGCCGTAACATTTCATCTTACTGGGTTTCAGGACCAGAAGGGCGGTGCCCGGTGTGGCCTGGAGACTAATGGACTGTCTGGTACTTAAAGGGACATAATTGAACGCTCATTCATCAGCCATGAAAGCCATTTATTCATGCATCAATTCACGTGCGCAAGCAACATTTATTGTGGGCCTACTGTGCTCAGCGTGTGGGCTGCAACAGTCATGTAGGTTGAATGGGTCTCCGTCCTCAGACACTTGTTTTGGAATAATTTTAAGGACCCAAGCGTTCTCATACTCCGCTCTCTACTCCTGACACATCAGATGGCCCAGGTGCAAAGGATCTGCTTCTGCTATTTTGTCAGTTGGCCCTGGCTACCGTTTCCCATGAGCCTCTGATATGGCTCTCTCATTGTTTCCCACGATCACCTCTTGCCTGGCTCACTAGATGTTTTCCACAATCCCTCCGCCGCTAGCTCGCTAGATGTCCCACAATCCTATTCTGCCGGCTCAGTTTTCCCATGATTCCCCACTGCTGACCCATGGTTTGTGTTCTACGATCAGCTACAGCTGGCTCGGGCTGTAGTCCCCATGATTCCCTGCAGCCGATTCTCTGAGCACTTCCCAGGATGCCCTGCTCTTGGCTGAGTTGCATTTCCCATGATTCCCTACTTCTGACTCACGCGGTCTTTCTTAGGGAACCCTGCTGCTGGCTTACAACACAGGCAATGTGGTGATATGTGTGTGGGTGCTGGGAGTGGAGGGGGCCAGGTAAACATTTAGAGACGAAAGCAAGCTAAGGTGATGGGGGGTGGGGGGGAAGGAACCTACGGGAAACCGGCTGAGAACTGGTGTAGAACTAACGGCTCATTTTCCGCAACAAGACGCAAAGACTCAATTTAATTAAATTACTAATGTCAAAATTTTAATGAACCTGCTTCTGCTTTGGGCTTTCTTCCTTTGAAATTAATGACTGGAACGTCACTATAAATAAAAGTTGATTCTTTTTAAAAAGTCACTCTCAAATGCTTACCGCTCCTTACTTAATGAGCTGTTCATAATCATATCTCCTGAAATGGGTCTCAACTGGGACCCCGGCTGTAACAAATGGGCCACACCCCTCATGTCACCTTTTTAATCCCAATCTCTGAGGTCACACAGTGAAGGGAAGAGTGAGCTGTCTTGGGGGCTCGGAGAGGGGCCTCGGGCAGGGTGCAGAGATGCGAAGGGCACCGCATACCTCTCTGGGTTACCTCAGTTGGAAGCTGGGCAGTTTTTCTCTTCAAGGCCGTGCTAGGCAGCGGGGCAGATGACGCAGGCAACACAGTCATACCAACTGGATGCTAGCGATCACTCTGTCATTGTCAGTGCTAGGGAATTAGAGAGGCCAGAAGGTCACAGACGGAAGCCTCGCTGGGGGTGGGTGGAGGGTGAGGGTTTACTTTCCTCCCCTTCCTCCCATTTTTCCTGCCTGCTGACAATCTCTGGGGTTCTTAGTGGGCAGATGGTCTGTCTAGTTGTCCATCCTCGGAGGATGTCCTCCCGCTACATCTCTGTGTCCCGTACAGGTCAGGGTGCACCCTCCCGACCTCAACATGAAGTCATCGGCTGTAAAGACCATTTCCAAAGGTCACACATTTGACAGGTACTGGGGACAAGGCCTTCAACAGATTGCTGGAGATGGTTCAGTTTAACGCAGAGTAGGGTGCAGCAGAGGTTAAATGTTTGTTTCTAATACCCACTGAGTGTTCGGCATGCTTCTGGGCCTGTTTGCTTAATCCAGCAAAGGAACTGGTAGATATGGGTCACTTCATAAGATGGCAGTACTGAGGCAGAGAGCAGAAGCAGCCTGCTTGGCCAAGGACATGCAGCCGGCAAATGGAAGAGCCTCATTGTGAACTCAGGTCTTCCTAGCTCTGCTGTTCACCTGATGCTTAACAGCCCTCCCAACAGAGGCAGAATGCCTCCACACACGAGTTCCCTTCCCCCTGCATCCTCTAGGGAATGAGGGACTTTATTGGAAGTTAGAGGTGATTGCCCAGGAGCCCACATTTAATACTCTGATTTTTAATAATGTATTGTATCCATCCTATGCATTTGTCCCTTAAAAAAAAAATCAAGGGCAACGTCTAAAGAGTAGTCTTTTCTTGTGTGTCTAATGAAGGTTTTTGGACAGACACAGATTAGTGATAAGCCACAAAGCAGGCTTTGTAAGGCACAAGTTCTTTGTTGTTGCTGGTGTTGTTGTTCCCCCCGTGCGTTTTCTAGCATAGATATTACAGCCGTTCTTGCTCTCCTGTCTATAAAACTTCCCTTTGATTGCTTACAAAATCACGAGTGGGATATTTACATTCAACACGGCCCCAGAACGGTATTATTAAAGCCGTGCTTGGCATTGAACAGTTCTGTTGTAGATTAGCGGGGGGGGGGGGGGGGGGGGGGCATTTTTGCTCTCTACAAAGCCCAGCTCTTGCCAATCACCATAATATTCTCTGTGATTGTCTGACAGTGGCTGGAATATAGCTAGAACTACATGCATCCTGCCAGGTTTTATTTTTAATGTGAGACTTGGGCTCCCGTCATGCAATGAAGAGTCCCTTATGCTCTCCGCGAGCACCCCCTCTATGCCTTCATGTCTTAGCTACCATCAAGTAACTGAACTAGTCCCCGTGGCCATGTGGGCAGCTTAATGTGGCAGGGGACGCTGGGAAAGATCGGGGGGCAAAGAAGCTTGCCTCGCCACGGCCCCCAGCAGGCAAAGAAGAGCGCAAGCAGTGAGTGGCGTGAGGCTGCATCTGGACAGGGAAGGCCAGGGGCCGGGACGGAGGAACAGAGGGACAGAGGGACAGAGGAGATGATTCTGATGTCGAGCCCTTCTGCCTCAGCCACTATCCTCATCACCTTCACAACTCCCGCCATTTTAGCTGTTGGACTTTTGAATGTAACTCGCTGCATATTTACCCGTGCCTTGTCTTGGCAAGGATTTGCTTGTGTTTTGATTCCCTAGAGAGCCGTCTCTACTTGCTGTCTCCGACTCATTTCAGCCCTCCACTAGATCAGCCATGACTATATGACACATGTCGTATGTATCCTACATCTACATAAAATTTATAGACTATATATGTTTATGTGCTACTATGTGATTTTCTTCTTCCCTTCCTCCCTTCCCCCCCCCCCTTTTTTTCCGCATTACTTTTAAAGCAGAGTCTCATGTAGCCCAAGCTGGCCTCAAGCTCCCTATGACACTAAGGACGGCCTTGAATTCCTCATCCCTTCAGCCTTTACTTTCAAAGTGCTAGACTTATAGGTGTGCGCCACCGTACCCAAAACTGTAATACATTTTCACATATAATTTAATATGTTTACATAAAATTAACATCGGGTATGAGAGCTCACTGGCTAGACCATCAGTTTGACAGTCACTGACTTACGCTGCTACCCTACAGCAAAGCATGCTCTACGAGGATGCCAGTTGGAGGCCTGTTTTATTCTCTACTGGGTATGGTTTCATATAATAAAGCTTGGTGAGTAATAATTCTGATAAAAATGTAGTAAGTGGCAGAATGAACCCACCCAGTCTTCCCAGCACCTTATGGGCAGAGGCACTGTGACTCCCTGCTGAGCTACATATGGTTGCCAGAGAAGATGTGGTGCGGACCCAAGGTGGAATGTGCAAGGCAGGTCAAAAGGCTAACCATTCCATCTGAAGGCCCAACATGCTGAGCAGGGACGCACACTCTCCTCTTGGGAACAGCAAGGGTGACAATCAGGCAGCTGAAGCTTGATTTTGTTCGTCTCCTGCCACCTGTCAATCAAACTGAGACAGGGGTACCAAACACCCCACAAATCAGTGGCCCTTTCCTGTCCAGATCCCCCTGACCTTTGTCAGATGTGAATTGTCCACCTTGGGTCTACTCCTATAACTCAGGCTGGTGATGTTCGCCATCCTTGGCACTGGGGTCCCAGGATCCGGAATCTTATAAAGACCAATACCAACACCAGGTCCTAAACCCCCTGAATTTATAACTTCAATTCCAGGAGATGGCAAGACGAGGCTGAGATTGACAGCGAGCTATGACAGCCTGCCTCCTTTCATTTTCTAGTCGGCATGGCCTGAGGAACTCTCTAGGCTCTGACCTTCTAAAAGGCCCAGGCCCTTTCCTTCTAAAAGCAGTTGCCTGACTTCTCTGCCGTGCCCTGTCCTCGGAACATCATGCCAGTCTGCCATTCCTTCCTCAGGTGTAGAGTTGTCATCTCTCCCCTGGATCTGTGGGACCAACCCTCCCCACTAGCAGGCCCCTGCTTCTGGTCATGATACACTGTCCCCATTAGTACCTGAGGGAACACTGTGGAGTACCCCTCCAAGGTGCCCCAATAAAGGCCGGCCCTCCAATCTCCAGGCACTCATTAGAGAGCAATTAATGGTTTTGGAAGATTAATAAGGAATAAAGGGAAGGAAATGAAAGGGTCCTCTGACCACATTTCCTTGCTCTGAGGATAAATCCAAGCTGAGGCTCCATGTATGATCTGACCCCTGTGGACATTTCTGTCTTCTTCCCTGCTCCCCATCTTGTCCCTACCATTATGATTCTGAAGAGTAGGTACCCCAAACACTTCCCTTTCCTCTCCAATTGCTCTTCTAGTGAGCACATACTCCCCCACCAAAAGCCCAGTTAGGTATCTCCACCTCTATGAGACATTTTTGCCATCCTTGGTGTCTGTGATGGCTGATCTTGGTTGTCAACGTTGCAACATCTGGAATCAACTAAAACCCAAGCTGAGCACGCCTATGAGGAATTTTCTTGATTGGATGATTTGAGGTGAAAAGATCTACCCCAAATTTGCCCACATAAATGACACACAAGGTGGAAGGTTTCTGGTTATGATTATTAATTTTTTTGCCTGCTGGCTCTCATTCTTGTTGACAAGTTCAGCTACCCTGTTGCTGAGGCTTTTCCTTCACTGGTATTAGAATCTGCTTCGCTGGGATTCTAACATGGCTCGGAGACCAGCAGTTCTCTAAGAATTACTTCGGAACCCAGCACCAGATGGAGACTGTTGATACGTCAGTTCTCATGGACCCAACGACCTCCGGATTTCTTGGCCTCTTGAATTAGAGGCAGCCATGTTGCACAACCCAGATCACGGTCTGTAAGTCATTCTAACAAATCCCCTTCATATATATTAGATACCCATATACATAATATATTAGATACACATGTGTGTATGTATTATATATATGTATGTGGGATATATATATATATATTTTTTCTATCAGTTCTATTTCTTTAGGGAACCCCAATTAATATGGTGCCTTACCGCAAAAATCCCTCCTGAGCAGATCTTGACACAATAGAAAATACTGTCCCAATGCCATTGGTCACTGGTTCCTACAATCCTGGAACTCAGGGTCCACTAAGAAGCAGGCTCCTACTGTCCTTTAATTCATCTTAGACTTACATGAATCCACGCTGTAAGTGCTCAGAGCCTTTGGAGGCCTCGTGTGGAGTCATATGGGGGTTTTGATTACACATCAATGCCTGTACCACACATGCTTCCTCATCCATTCACATCCTCTGCGGCAGAGCCTGCCTGTGAGTTTTCTTTACATCTTGGACTCTCTGGGAGGCAGGAGCAGCATCAGCGTTCTTTACACAGCTAGTGAATGAGTGACTGCCCGGCAGGACAAGTATGGACCGTGTGGATTAAATATAAATAATTAAATGCACGTTCTGTAAATGAGAAAACATGTCATTTATATGTACGTGTGCAAGATATATAAGCATGTTAACATGTGCATATATACTGTGTGTGTGTGTGTGTGCGCGCGCGCGCGCACATCTATGCAAAAACCTCGTTCTGGTGGCTTGGCAACCTACCAGCTTGGTGCCTTTACCTTCTGTAAGGGCCAGGTAATAAATATGATCTCTGCGGCAACGGCTCAGTTTCCCTGGGTTGTGAAAGCAGCCATTGCCACCACTGCAGTCAAACCTTTTAAGACTTGGCAGGAAGAGCCCTAGGCTGCTCAGGGACAGCCGGCCCTGAAGGACTGCTGTTCTGCCTGGCCTGTGCCTGATCTGGGGTGTATGACCTGTATTATCACCGCTCCTTTCAGTTTAGGCCTAGAAACCCCATTTTACTAGAGAGCCAAAGGAGTAGGAGGAGTCTCAAGAGCTGTCACCTACTGAATGTTTAATACGTGCTGGGGTGCTGCTTGGAGATTCATTGGGACACTTTATATGTATTTTTGTATGTGTGTGTGTGTGTGTGTGTGTGTGTGTGTGTGTGTGTGTGTTACACATGTATGGTGTGGAGGCCAGAGGACTTCAACAGTCAGTTTTCTCCTTCTGTTATGTGGGTTCCAGGTATTGAACTCGGGTCAGCAGGTTTGGCGACAAGCACCTTTACTGACTGAGTCGTGTCACGTGTCACTAGCCCTTATCTCAACACAAATCTCACATGAGATGCCACACCCATCCTCTTTCCACAGGTGAGGAGACTGAGGAAAGGATGGTGGGGGGAGGGGCAGTGGCTGCCCCACACCAACAGCTTGTTGGTCCCTTCTCCTGATGTGGACTAGCGGAGGCTGCAAAGGTATCCGTCCTCTGACCAGCTAGGCCACAGAAGGTGCCAGCATGCAATCTTCCATGCTTTCTCACCCAGTGGCCTCCGCTCTGTCACCTCTAATTCTCTAGAAACAGCACCACCAAGAGAGCATCACAGGCCCCCAAACAGAGCTGCCAAATGAAATGGAGGACAACCAGTGACATCCGAATTTCAGATAAACACAGATGAGATTTTAGCATAAATAGAACCCTTGCACTATTTGGGCTATACGTATGCTGAATGCGATTCGATCTTTGTAATGCAAATGTAACGGGACCTCATATTTCAACCCACCAATCTGCCAACTGTGATTAGAGATGGGTGCGGTTTCCTAAACATCAAAAATGTTGACCTCTGGAAGAGCCGGGGTGGTTTCTTCCGGAGAATGAGAAGAGTGAATAGGGGAGGAGTCAGAGCTGGACTCAGGAGAGTGTATGTACCAGGGCACATGGAAGAGCAGACAGAATGGAAGCCCAGAGCATCCTGGACCAAACCTGAGGACAGTGAGGTAGGATGGGTTTCCGGGGAGGCCACCTCCTCCCTTTGGTCACTCTATGCTAAGAAAGCTGAGGTTTTATTGCTTGACCTTCCTTCACTCTACATCCTAATCCCAGGGACTAAGTCTGTTTAGGCATAAAGCTCACAAAGAAGCAGGCTACAGGGGGGCACATTGCAAACTAATGCTAAATGTAAGCCAAGTGGCCACATGGGTACTTTGGGCCTGACTCTGTAATTGCAGGGTGAAACTGAGATGGCCAGTATCAACCGTCAATGTGACAGGCTCTTCAGGGAAGTTCCTGGAATAGGTTCATTTAGGACAGGAAGACTCACCCTCACTAGGGGTGGCTCTCTTCCACGGGCCCAGGTCCCAGAGTGAATAAAAAGGAGAAAAGGAGTCAAGAGTCAGCGTTTATTACTCTGTGGTTCCTGACCAGACAGAATACAGCCAGCCACCTCCCCCTCAGCCACCATGCCTTCCCTGCTGTGACGGACTGCATCCCACTGAACTGTAAACCAAAATGAAGCCTTTCTTCCTTGATTCTTCTGCAGGTATTTGGTCATAGTGGTGAGAAAAGCAACTAATACTGTGCCTTAGACGTGTTTCCCAAAGGGTTTTAGGGGCCTGGGTATAATTCAGAGGTAGAGTGTACTTGCCTAGTGTGAACAAGTCCCTGGCTCCAATCCCAGGATCAAACACACGCTGGGTGCAAAGTCTACGCAGCAGTGGTTGAGAGAAAAAGTCCCACGAGGCAACACACAGCACGTTAGAAAATGTGGGAACAGACCAGGGAAGCTTCTTCCTGCTGGGGGAAATGGTGCTTGCTACCTGTCCGGGAGCTTAGATCCAGCCTGTTGAGCCTGGCTTGATCTAGAATGGCCCTGCTCTCTTTTTGCCCAACTCTCAGTATTGCTGATCATCCTCTGCCTGGTCGCGGGGCACCTGCGGGAGGTGCTGGATCAGGTCCAGCCAGCTCCTCTGTGTCAGTCAGTGGAACACTAAAGAAGCAGTAACCATGGCTGTTCGGCTCTCTACTGGGTGGCTCTGGGTTAATATGTTATCTTCTCTCTGCTCCCCTTCTTCTCCCTCCTCCCCTCATCCTTTTTTCTTTCTTTCTTTCTTTTTTTTTTTTTAATTTTTCTTTAATGTGTTGTTGTTGAGACAAGGTGGCTATGTGGCCAAGGCTAGCCTTTAATTCTGACCCACCTGCCTCTGCTTCCTAAGTGCCGGAATTACAGACATGTGCTTTCGTGCTGGGCATGAAATCTGCTTTCTTCTTTGTATAAATATGGTCTCCTGTGGCGCATGCAAGCCTATGTTTTTTTTCTGGGAACGAGGCTCAAATTTCCCAGCTTCCCCTGGTCAGTAAGTTTTGGTGTTAGACCAGTTCTTGTAAAGAGATAAGCTTACCACTTTCAGCTAATGCCAGAGTCTGCTACACACGAAGGGAAAAGGGCCGGGTTCTAGTTTTTCATTTGGCAACTTACAGCAGCGTATGCCTTGGATTTAGGAGCAGCTATGAGTGAACCTCACCCTACCCAGCTGCCAATGGAATATCCTCGCTTGCTGATAAGGCCTGAACCCACCCTGGCCAAGGAGTCAGAAGAGGCTCTGAATCCAGCCAGCAGGAGTGTGGTCCTGTCTCTAGCTTGAGGCCTGGGGCTTCCCATAAAGCTGTGCATTCAGTGGGCTATCCCATCCTAAGCAGAGCTGCAGGACTCCTTAGGTGGGACCTGGCTCTGGGGCACACTATGCACACCCTATCCCCAGAATGGGGTTCTGGTCTCCTGGTGCCCAGTGAGCGACAGATTAAGTGCTATTTAGACCCAACAGGAACTCCACGTCCATGGAGATGCTCTCCTCAGCAATCTGGCCCCTTGGCCAACAGAACCCCAGCCCTCATTTCTTCCACTTTGGCTCCCTGTCTGGGAGCCTGAAACACCATCTCACTTAAGGTCAACGGCTAACCTTGCATCCCACAGAAGCAAGGCACAGCATCCCTTGGTGCAAGAAGAGAGGCAAGGCTTCTAAATACCATCACCCACCTTTTCTTGTACCCCCTTTCACAGGACAAGGATGGTGAGGATGGTGGCAGCTATGATTACAAGTCGGATACACCCAGCCCTCATATACCTTCAGTGAACTGCCATTCTCTTTTCTTCTTCGTTCTCACCTTTGCTCACCGACCACATCTGTGGACTCACTTTACCCTGAATCCTTCTGTCTGAAACCACATCATAACACAGAGTTGGGGGGTTCTCTCCATTACAGGAGGCACGGTTTGAAAGGTACACCTGCTCATCTCACATGCCCAGGGTATGTGGAGCTGGGGGTAGACCCAGTCCGCTGTCCTCTGACTTGTCTCTGCTGTCACACTGCAGTGGAGGAAGCGTGGCGAGGTGCCTGGCTGCTATTCTGGCTAAGGAATCAGCTTTGAGGCTCTAGTGCCCACAGGTTCCCTCAAGAGGGCCAAAGGCAGAAGTCAGTGAGCATTTTGAGTTTAAGAATCAGAACGGAGGAAAGGATGGCCTTTGCTTCTTCTTGCCTGATGCTTCATTTTTATTTAGTTCTGGAGGTCATGGCTTCTGCAAAGGCCCCACGGGGGGGGGGGGGGAGGGGGGGAAGCGTGGCGGGTGGAGTCCCTGTGGTCCATCCTCAGGGCCACGGGGGTAGAAGCTAAAATAGGCTCCATCCTGGAGAAGCCCACTCTATGAAGCGCTAACAATGACTTGCATATCTGTCCAAGTGTCCTTGTGTTCTCATTACACACACACACACGCATACACATACATACACACATACATACACATACTCATACACATGCACATGTACACACACACACACACAGAGAGAGAGAGAGAGAGAGAGAGAGACAGACAGACAGACAGACAGACAGACAGACAGACAGACAGACAAAGACAGAGAGAGAGATAGAGATCCATCCCTAGAGTACTCTTTCACTCATTAGTGTGCACACAACTGTGCACGCAGGAAAATAGGCAAATGGAGAAGGAGTCGTTTTCTTCAGTGGGGTGGCCACTTAGAAGTCACCTGTGTTTTAGTAAAAAGGCCCCCTACCTGTGCTTATACAGTCAGCCTTGATTAACAAGGGCCTCTAGCAAGGATCTCTCTCTTCTACCCCTCCCTCCCTCCTGCTGCCTCCTCCTCCTCCTCCTCCTCCTCCTCCTCCTCCTTCTTCTTCTCTCTCTCTCTCTCTCTCTCTCTCTCTCTCTCTCTCTCTCTCTCTCTCTCTCACACACACACACACACACACACACAGCTAGTAGGGAAGAAGTGAGAAAGGGATAAGAGAGGGCAATGGTGTGTCTGAATATGATCACAGTAGATTATAAACACATAAAGTTGTCAAGAACAGGCACATGAGGAACACAGTTACACACCTGCTCTCGCCAATCACTGCTCAGTTTCTCTCCAACCCCTGCAGCACTGGGCTAGCATTTCCTCTCAAGGGATGTCAGGGA
Source organism: Acomys minous (assembly GCF_964271855.1). Classification (NCBI taxonomy): domain Eukaryota; kingdom Metazoa; phylum Chordata; class Mammalia; order Rodentia; family Muridae; genus Acomys; species Acomys minous. Next base: position 104,047,006 of record NC_140487.1, on the reverse strand, counting down.
CAAAGACGTAGCCTCCTCCCATACCCACGTGTGTGTGTGTGTGTGTGTGTGTGTGTGTGTGTGTGTCTGTGTGTCTGTGTTGTCAGGTTCCATCTGAGTCCAGGGTCTCATGCGAGCTAGGTAGATGCTGTCTGGAGCAACAACTCCATCTCCCTGTCTCCTCTGCTCACACACTTGACAGGAGACTCAGCACACCTCCCCACGCATCCAAAGAAACAGTCTGTGTATCTGTCTGGATAGTCACCCTTCCTCCCAGCCACCATGCTTAATACTCCTTCCTCACAGGCGTCTCCCCACATAGCCAGAGGACCCCAAGAAGGCAGTGCCACTCCCCCCACACTCACAGGCCTGACTGGAATATGTTTGATCTCTGGAGTAGTCTGAGAATTCACACCAGATCCTAGGACGATGTCAAGTCCTAGGACTTGGGGGTCAATCCATGACCTATGAGGTACCTGGGAGGCGTGCAGGGGCTAGGAGCCATGAATGCTATGGGTCTGAGAATAGCGCTTCCGTGCCACCAAAGGCCTGTGTCTGGATTCTGTACTCTCACTGTCAGTGCCTCAGCAGTGAAGAGGAAGTGGGAAGCCGAGTGCCCTGTAGGCTCCCATTCAAATCCCGTATCTGTGACATAAATAGCCAGCCATGCGTCTCAAGTCTCAGCCTTGTCATGACACAGCCATGTTGTGATGCTCAGGGAGCTGTGGTGAAGATCGAGTAAGACAGAGCAGGCAAAGTGCTTTAGCGCCTGGCACAAACTAAATGCTCAATAAATTTGGGCTGTGATTACATCTAAGTCCCTGGAGTTCCCTGGGAGGTGCCAGGCCAGTGCTGGAGGGTTGAGCTGAAAGAGAGAAACTGTGCACAGTAGCTAGGGAGTGCAGATGGCCCCAGGGATGGACTGGGCAGCCGGCCCTGCCACACAGGTGCCATCGCTTGGATCTGAAACATTTTTATAGAGCCAAGTGGGGCCTTTTGGTCTGAGTCTGCAATACTTCCCCTTGGGCCTCAGAAGAAAAAGCACATTGTCCCTTTGACTCCAAGCTATGTCTCGCACATCAGGACCCAGATCCCCTCCTGCCCCCTGGGGCTGCCCTGGGCTAAACAAGCACTATATATATAGCAAGTGGTTCCCAGCCTGGAGGATTGTGGGAAGGAGCCATGGAGCCATGTTTCCTGGAAGAGGCATTCAGCATGGTCTTGGCAGAGAAGAGCCAGCATTCCAGGTAGAGCAGCTGGCCCCGGCCTGGGAGCACAGAAGCTGCGTGCTTCTGTTTCTCAGGATCCTGTCCCAAGGGTCATCAGCTCGTTTGTGTTGCAATCAAGCGCAGAGGGAAAAAAACAAACAAACAACAAAAACATCCTCTAGACTCCAGCCCCTGGTTACCTTCAGGTTCCTCCACTGTACATGACCCAAACACTTCCCATCCTGCCCCAGATCCACCTCTTTCTGAAAGCCATAGTCAGTCCTGCCTCCCAGGGCTGGATCTGTGGAGCCCAGAGGCTATATCCAGGAAGGCCTCTACCAGTCGGGACCCATAAATCTTTAGAGAAATGTTAAAAGCAAACAAAACAATAACAACACACTCTTCTTGGGAGTCAGTATTTGCAGGATCTTTAATCCAGGTCTGAATCCCTCCTGCTTTTGCCCAGCTGGGCAGCCCAGAGCCAAGCCCAGAGCCAGACTCAGAGCATCCGGGCCTAATGAGGATGTTGCCTGGAAAGCTTTGTTCCCTGAGGGAGACAAATCGATTTCATTGACGTAGTAGCCAGCTACGATCATGTCAAAAAATGTATGAGCTGGGTCTCAGTGCTGGGTGCTTCCTGAAAATGAGCATCGATGGCCAGAGCCAGAATTGCAGCAGCATGGCTGTTGGTGAAGGACCCGAAGAGGCCTGCAGTCTCAGGAAGCTGCAAGGATCAAGTCAGTCGGCCTCTACAAAACATCTCCAGGATGCTTGGCATGTGCTGACTCCTGTGTCCCCTCCCCAGCGCTACAGCAGATATAACACTACAGAGGCAAGTAACATCAACATGAATTAATTGTCCCTAGTCAAAACCATTATGCACTGCCATTCTTCCTACAGCCCATGGATATGGGTTGCTATGGATACCTCCAGGCGTTGGATGAGATCTGGTGAGATAGGTGGGAGCGCTGCTCAGGTAGCAGTCCTGTCGGTTGACACTGATGAACCCCAGTCGCACAGATTCCCACAATATAGACAATTCTCATCAGGGCTGGAGTAAAAAAAAAATGAGGTATGAGGGAGCCATACCAAAAGGTGGAAGCAACAGGAAAGTTTACCCAGGGATGAACGGCAACGGTCTGCCCACACCACGAAATGCTGTTCTGAACCCCGAGGGCAGCTTGCCACAGAGACGGTGAGATATAGCTCTCATGGGGTCCTAGAAGGTAGCCAGCTCCCAGACACAGGGAGTACAAAGGTGGTTGCCTGGAAAGCGGGAACCAGGCCTCAATGGATGCGGTGATTATTGGGAAGGCTACAGACATGCTCTTTAGAGAGGGTCCATTGGTGATGACCACGGGACCATGTAAACGTCCTTAGTGACTCTGAATGGGCCCTTTAAAATGCTTAGATTTTTAAAAAATAGTTTTTGCCATGTAGAAGAAACAAAAAACCAAAACAAAACAACAAAAAAAACTAGTTTTCCAAAGTGTCAAGTAGGCAGGAGTCCTTGTATGGGTGAGGTCTGCCTTCCATGCCCTAAGAGCTGGGCCCTGGGGACCCTGGCTGCTGAGCCGCACCGCCCAGCTCTCCTCTTCCCTCACAGTATTCATCTCCAATTCCAGAAGTCATCATCACCAAGGGGCTGCCGGAGATGGAATGCCAATTAGGAGCCCAGCTTGGTTCTGTTTTATCTTCTTCTCCCCCACGAGGTGCCGCCTGAGTCGGGCGGGGCAGGAATGTGCCCAGCTTTGTTGTGACTTGTTGGAGCAAAGGCAGTGTCAGCTTCTGTGAGGGAGGCTGAGAGCAGAGCACCCTGGGGGCCCAGGCAAAGGATGCTCATTCCTGGAAATAATTACTCAGTGCCTCTTTAGATCGGCCCCAAGAGCAGAACACTAAGGAGCCAGTACCATCCTACCTTTGTAATTAGTCTCTCCACTTAACCTGCGTGTTAGTAGAAAGGCTTGGAAACAGACAAGTTGTGCTTGGGATCTATGTCCCACTCACTCCATAGCATTGCATGAGCCTCTTGCTGTCACAGGGCCTCTACCTTTACATCTGTAGAATGGGCACAATAGAAGCACCCGTGTTATAGATCAAAGTTGGAACTAACGACGTGCTATGTACAGGAGTGGGGCTGGGGGGTGGGGTGGGCGGGGGAGATGGTTCTGTGGGTAAGAGTGCTTGCTACATAAGCATGTGGATCTGTGCTTGAACTTCCAGCACCCACACAAAAAGTTAGGCATGGCCATATGTGCTTCTGAAGCCCCAGCTCTGTGGGGGCCAGAGACAGGAGGGTGATTGGGGCTTACAGGTTGCCAGCCTTCGCTCCAGGTTCAGCGAGACACTGTCTCAAGAGAGTAAGACAGAGAATAAACAAGACATTTGATGGCCTACTTTCTCCTCAGCAGGCACATGGGCATGCTTACCTGCACACGTGTGTGCAGACACTGCACATACATGGGCGTCCATGCACATGTGCACACACACACCTGCAAAATGTTGTGCATGGGGCTTGACACACATAGGTCAATGTGTCTTGTCAATGTCCCCGGCAGCAGCAGAAGGGAACTTTGTTTTGGCTCATGGTTTGAAGGGATACAGTGCCATTCTGGCAGGGAAGTGATGGGGGAAGGCAGGTCCATGCTGCTGCTGGTGGGACTAATTTCTTCCTTATGTGTCCTCAAACAGAAAGCAGATGGTACAGGAAATGGGGTTGGGTTATTAGTCCCAAGACCCACCTCCACCCTCACCCTGGTGACACACTTCCTTCAGTAGAGAGCTTTCAACACCGCTAGTGCGATAGCATTTCACATCCAATCTACAAGTCTCATTTCTAAAGAGTTGCTTTGTTCATGGAGGCACTGCCGGACAAACAGAAGTTCTGGGATTTGATCCCCTTCCTGGTGTCACTCTCTTGAGGACAGTATCCCCTCCCATTGGCGGCGGCGGGTACCAGGCCAGGCACACAGGGTGGGGGAGGGACTGGGGGAAAGGAGGGAGTGTCTTTTGCGCATGCCTGGGCCCTACACCAGTGTACGGTGGGCACTGCTGGTACTAGTGTCATGGGGCCTGTGTTCTTGGAAGTGGGACGATGGGGCAATCGAGTGCTCCAGGACTGAGTTGGTTGGGCCTCACCCAAACCTGGTTTGGCCTCTCATCATGTGAGAGCCAAAGCCTATTTTGTTTAGTTATAGTAAAATACACATCAGAGAAAAATTAGTCTCTTGACATCTTTAGGGCTCAGTTCAGCGGTGATGACTGTGTTTAGGTGACTTTCCCATCCATACTGCAGCTTCTCCACCCTGCACCCACCTCTCCTTCCCTAGCTGGGGCACCCACCCCTCAGCTTTCTCTTCTTGAGTGTCATTTCTTTGCGCGCCTCCTATTAGTGAAATCACACAGAATTTGACCTCTTGTGGGTAGCTGTGAGGTTTGTCCTCTTTGCGGCAGGCATCCAGCCTCAAGCCAACCACTGAGTTATCCAGCGTGAGCCACAGTCCGCCTCAGGTGGACTCTCCAACCACCTCGCCGCTCTCAGTTCCTGGAGGAGGGTTAGCAGGACTCACGGATCCTGGGTCTTTTCTCACCCTCTTCCATCCACAGCGCATCTTTTTATTCTGTTTCTCAGGCTCGCGAAGTCAGTTCCTGTCTCAGGGCCCTGTGCAAGTCAGTTGCGGTTGCCGACTTGACACAACCCAGAGTCAACTGGAAGGACTTCAGCTGAGAAACTGCCTAACAGAGCCAAGCGAACTTGCCTGCAGCCACGTCTGTGATTGGTTAGTGAGGGAGCGGCCCGGCCCACAGTGGGCGGTCCCATCCCTAGGCTGTCTAAGAAAGTTACATGAGAATGAGTCTCCATGTTCTCCACTTCAGTTCAAGCAGTGATGACTTGTGTCTTGGAGGTAAAATAAACTCCCAAGATGCTCTTGGTCACAGCGTTCTGTGCCAGCCACACAAGAATATCCTAGAGCAGGGAATCCGCACAGGTTGTATGTTCTACTCAATACACACTTTTACTCAGGCGTCTAGTTACATATAGACTCTTGAAGAGCCATCCCACTCCACACACATCTAAAAGGCCAGCAATCTCCCGCACAGGCCATGTCCATTGGAATTATTCACACAGTTGGCTATTTCCCCTCTTTTACCCAGTGCCCGTCTAGTCCGTAAAGAACGTCACCTAGCTCACTGCTTCACGTGTTCTCCAGAGCCACAGCTCACTGAATACTAGCAGGATGAAATGATTGACAGGCGTGAGACAGAATGTGGGCAGAACACCTTTGCATGGGGGCCTGGCACTCGGGCCCACTAGGTGGCAGTCATGGTGATCATCTTGTCATCCTTTGTCATCCCTGGACTTCCTCCAGCCTCAGCCATCTGCAGGGCCAGCCCTGGGGTCAAGGCAGGAGGCAGACTTGTAAGTGTCCCAGACTGTATGTGTCCTGATAGGGGCTGGAACTCATTAAGGGGGCCTCAAGATTGAGCGTATCTGAGATGAACTTCTGACGACCCCACAGTGTCTTGTCCCACCCACAGTGGGACTGAGGCTCCAGCTGCTGATGTAAGGACTGTGAAAATGTCTGTGCAAGGAAGGGGAAGCAGGAAGGGGAAGGGTTCTAGAAGGAGGACCAAAGCTGGGGGCAGAAGCAGCAGCTGAGAAAAAGTGTTCTCTAGGCCAAGGTCTCTGAGGATTGACAGCATCACCGCCATCTTAACCTGCCTGGTTCTGATCCACTTTTGTGCATCCAGGACGTGGAGCAGAACACCGATCCTACCAACGAGAGCATCCAGTTTCCAACGGGCCTTCAGCTCTCCTGGCATGCGCCTGCTGTCAGACCTTTTAACTCAACCACGGTGCGCGTGTGTGTTTGCACTGCTGGTCTGCGCCTGCAGACGCCACCCCGCAAAAATAATCAAACAGCTCTTTAAGTGATGCTCCATGCAGGGTTTCCATGGCAACACTTTATGAAACAGCAGTGAGAACTTTGGTGGGCTCCTCTTTTCCTCCCCGCCCCTTCCTGCCACAGGGATCCTCGCTGGAAAAGGTTTCTGCAAAGGCCTGGGTCAGCTTTACTGTGGAATCTTAGGCTTATTCTATACCCTTCCTCTGCCTCAGTTTCTGCACCTGTAAAATGAAAGTGCTAACATCTAGGATCGTTTTGAGTGTGAAATGTGTGGGTGTTATGTTGTTAGTGCGGTGGGTGGAATCCTGAGATGGCCTCTAAGAATTCCAGCCTTGGATCCCACCCCACAAGGCCCCTCCCTCCAGGCGTTGGCGGCAGCCATGATTATGATGGGATGTTTCTCTCATGATTAGGTAAGGATATAAGGCAAAGGAGAAGGAGCCTTTGCACACGTAATTCGGCCTCTCTCTTCCTTGAGTCAACGGGAAGGGAAGCTGCCCCACACGGGCCTGACGCAATCAGCTGAGCCCCAAGGGTTCAGAAGTCAGACATCCAAACACGGATAAGGGACTCTGCTGACCTTGAAGCAAGATGCTGTTATTCTATAGATTTAACAGTGAAGCCTTTCCACGGTCCCCTGATCTGGAGAGAGGACCTCCCCCAGCCCACACCCGCAGCCTTCTGACAAGACCTCGGCCCTAGTGACGCTTGGGGATCCTTGTTTTATGAGATCTTCAACAGAGAACCCAGCCAAGCTAGCAGAGACTTCCAAGTCATGGAAGCCTGAGACTATTTATTTATGCTGGCCAGGCAGTATTTGGCACAAAGCAGTAGGAGTCCAATGCACTTAGCATGGGCTCATTCCAGGAGGATGTCACTCCTGCCCTACCACAGGCCCTTTCCACACTGCATGGCAATGCCCCTGTGCCTCAATTCTCCCGTTGCCCTGGGACTTTCTGACACAGGTGCCCAGTGAGAGTCAAGGCTTCACGTTCAGGACAACCCCGGTGTCACGTGAGATCAGTGTGTGATCAGGGCGATAGCCACACTGAAGCAGCGTCTCTAAACGAAGTCTTGATGGTCTTGTGGCACTGTTGGCTCAATTGACAATGCAAGGGACCGCAGAGGCCCTTCGTTCCACAGGGGTGAGATGTGTACGCTCCATCGTTTCTCAGTGTTGAAAGTAGCACCAGGCAGAAATGAGCCCCCATCTTCCTCCCTGTTGTTAAAGCCCTCCCCAAGACTCCAGGGGTGGCCTTATGCCCCCAAACTTCTTCTTCCTGCTATACCTTCTATGTGACCAACGTAGTCCTGATTTCCCCGCTAAGTAACCAAGTTCAGTACCAATAGTCTCCCAACCTAAGAAGCCAAAGCAGTTCATCTTGGTGGCCCTTTCTCTTCCTCTGGGTGCCCTTGAGGCTCACTAAAGAAGCTTTCAGAGGCTTCCTCCATAAGTTCTGTCACACAGTATGCTGGCTCTGGCCCTGTGGTGTCTAAATGCTTGATGGCTCACACCAGTTGGGTTTCTGCCCTAGTGTCAGCTCTTTTAGGAAGCCCTCCTGGATTGCCAGTGACCCAACTCACAGCTCTCTGTCGCTCTCCTGCTTATGTTTCTGCACGTCATCATCCTCATCATAATCATGAATAGCTGGCTGACCCAGAAGTCAACTTCACGTGCTCAGTGACTTCTTTGCTGCCTGCTGGGTTCTAGTGACGTGGACAGATGTCAGATCAATGAACCAAGCTCTGCCTGTTAATTTGTCTTTCTTCCTCTTTCTAAATCCTGCTCCCCACTAATAGGTCCTCTGGGTCTCAGAAGATCAAATTGGGCCCAGGAGGTTGCTCTCCCTGCCCCTACCCCTGGTCCACTCCCATCATGCCTTGGTGCTCCCAGGTTCATGCATTCTGTCTACCTTTATCAGCTCAAGCTGTGCCGCTACCCCAGTCATTTGAACAGTCCTGGACTCCCCCAAAGGCCAACCCTTGGGTAGGTCTTCTGTACGGAAACAGGTACAATTCAGGTCCTCTATATTGGAAACGATCTCTCATCTGTCAAAGGTTTGAGAAAGCCTGTCTGTTCTGACTCTGCACCCCTCAATTATTCAGTACCTAAGATCCTCTGCCTGGACTCACTCACATGAATATTATCAGAGAGCTGCCTCGAAACTGGGGTTCCTTCTTAATCCTGCAGGAATTTGTGCTAGAACCGTGCAAAGTGCCCTGGCGCCAGAGACACAAGGGTCAGACACTGGCCCTGCCTTCCAGGAGCTCAAGGTATGGATAAGCAAAAAGAGGTGCTGGAGGCGGTGCTGTGGGAACACAAGGTAGGAAGGAGCGGTGGTCATTTCTCACGCAGAGAGATGGTCTTAGTCGCCAGGCTGGGCTGGGTAGTCCGCGGGGGCCTTCACCCTCAGTGAACATGGCCTCTCTGGAGAGAGCCAGGTGCTTCTTCCTATTGCTTAGCAGGAATCAGCATGTAGAATGTCTGGGAAATGTCCCGACTCGGGGGTGGTGGAGGTGGGGGGTGGGGCGGAGGATAGAGGATTGATGAGTCTGGGAAGGCAGTGATCCAGAGGACACCCACAGCGGGCAGGGGTTTTCATGCCATACCCATCCTTCATCTGTTCCACGTTTTGACCCAGACTACCTTTGGGCAGCACTCTGTTTCTGTCTCCTGCCCTTCTCTCCCATTCTGTGCCAGGCTCAGAACTAAGCTCTGTGCAGATGTGACAGACAGCAACAGCTCTCCTTGGTCGCCTTTCCCCCACCCCCACAACTGAAAGAACTGGGAATCAGAGCTCTATAGTTCAGGGGTCACCAGGTCTTGTCTCAACTCCTGTGTCAGCCCCTGATAAGCTGTCAAAGGACACTCAAGGCTTTCAGAGAGGGCTGCCTCCTCCAACTGGTCTCAAATCCACCCTTCCCAACTGCTACAGCTGTCCCACTAAGCCATGGAGGGCTATATATGGGTGGGCTCACACTGGAAACAGCGGTTCTTGCTAGCCAGGTGTGCTCTTTCCCATTGGGAGAGCAAGGGATGCTAGTGTCTCCGGGACAGATTAGAGGGGGTGGCCATGTCCCAGAGAAGTTCTACGCGTAACTCTGGAGTCAGACAGACCTAGGCATCTGCTTTGGATGTGTGACTTGAAGAAATACACTGCCCCTCTCTGATCCTCATGGGCCTCATTTTCACAGACACCTGGAGACCGGACCGATGCGGATAACGTAACGAACACTTATCGCGGATCCTAGTGTGGGCTCTGTAAAGGAGCCGGTGGCTGTTGAGGCTGGAAGGGTTAGAAATGGTACTATCCAATTCCAGTGGTTTGAGCCAGAGAGAGAAGAGAAGGCACAGCCTCCTTTGTTCAGGACTCCAACCACAAAGGCAGGCAGCCTGGCTTACAATAGCGAGTTCCCCTGCCTGCTTCCTTCCCTCTTTGCAGGCTTCATCTAGATTTAATGAGTGTGAGAGGATCCGCCTGGGAGCATCCCCCGGGGGGGAGGAGAAGCTAGCTTTGTATGTGGGCAGCACTGCTATCCGAAGGGTCTGCTCTTTTACCCAGAAGGCTTTGGGGTTCTGGAAGTCACATCAAAATTTAATAGGGAAATGCGGCTTCTGTCTGCACAAACCCACCTGCTCTGCAGGATCCAAGCATCACACGCAGCCCAGGTTTACAGAGGGGATTTTAAGTGAGATTTAACTAGACTTGCAAAAAAAAAAAAAAAAAAAAAAGCCTCCGCAGAAATGGATGCAGCACCTCCTCTCTGTTCAAAGCCTGACCGCTCTCCCTAGCAACTTCCGGTGAATGGTTTTTCCTTGCCAAGACCTGTCAGGCCCCTACTTGGTCCTCATGTTAGCCAACTCATGACATTTTTACCTCAGGGCCTTTGCATAGGATCTTCCTTTTCTCAAACCATGCCTTCTTCTCCTTCAGGCATTACCCCAAATGCCAGTTTCTCTGTGAGTTCTTCCCAGGCCCCTCCCTGGCCTCAGCACTGCAAACCCCAGCCATCACCTCTATGTCTCCGTCCATTTTTCTTTATGGAATTTCTAAGCATCTAGCATGTTCCAGAAGGCATATGATCACATCACTTATTTTACCTAGAAGGTTTTGATCCCTAGAGCTTTCAGGTATATCTGGTAAACAGCTGGCTCATGCTACAATGGAAACAGGAAAAGCCCTGCCCAAGATCGGATCCTGCCGTTGAAGGGAAGAAAGGCTGAGTGATGTGTCCTCCTCTTGGCCTATTAAATAAAATATTACCTGAGTGTTTTGTTTTTTTTTTTTTTTTTTTTTTTTTGAGCTCTCTCGCTGGGCTGTAGGCAGCTGGCCAGTGAGACTTGACATCTCCGGCTCCCCCCTCTGTGTGGACTATAGGTGCACGCCATCAGGCTTGGGGTGTAACGTGGCATCTGGGGCCCCACCTCTCCACAGTCTTCATGTTTCCAAGGCAAGCGCTTTGCTGGCTCATCTGTTTTCCCAGGCTTGCAGGAGGGCTCAATGGCAGCCCAGTGGAGTCTCAAGGAGCCTTCCCAGATACTACTGCCTGGCTCTAGTCCTAAATACTGATTTATTTGGTCTGGTACGAAAGTCTAAGCACAGAAATATTTTCCTTCCTTTTATAATTTCACACAAGGAACCACACATACTGTAGGTATATACTGATACATTTTAGTATCCAATATACAGACACAAATCTGCCTTTCCTCTTAATTAGTTTGCAACTGCTAGAATTTTAGTTTTGCACAAATGGAAACATATACTATTGTGATGGGTTGAATAAGAATAACCCCCTGGGCTCAGATATTTGAATGCATAGTGACCAGGGAGTGACAACTATTTAAAAAGATCAGAAGGATTAGGAGCTGTGGCCTTGTTGGAGAAAGTGTGCCACTGCGGGTGGGCTCTGAGTTTTCAAAAAGCCCACTGGGCCCAGTTTTGAAAAGCCAGGCCCTGTCTAATTAGTTAGGATGTAGCTCTCAGCTCCTTCTCTAGCACCGCGCTAGCCTGAGGCAGTGCTCCCTGCCAGGATGATAGTGGACTGAGCCTCTGGAACTGTGAGCCAGCCCCACTTACATGCTTTCTTTCAGAAGAGTTGCCTTGGTCATGGTTGTCTCTTCACAGCAATAGTACAGTGACCAAGGAAACTATGTGACAACTATTGTGGTGATTTGAATAAAAATGACACCCATAGTCTCATATACTTGAATGCTTAGTTACCAGGGAGTGGCACCATTTGAAAAAATTAGCAAGATTAGGAAGTGTAGGGGGGGAAAAGACAACTCTTTTTTTGGGGGGTAGGGTCTAGATTTTTTTTCATCCAGTATAATTCAGATCCATCCATCATGTATGCATGTGGGCTGTTCTTCCTTGTCTGTCTGTCTGTCTATCTATCTATCTATCTATTTATCTATCTATCTATAATCTATCTGTCTATCTATCTTTGGTTTTTTTCTTTTCTTTTCTTTTCTTTTTTCTTTTTTTTCTTTTTGGTTTTTTGAGACAAGGTCTCTCTGTATAGCCTTGGCTGTCCTGGACTCACTTTGTAGACCAGGCTGGCCTCGAACTCACAGCGATCCGCCTGCCTCTGCCTCCCGAGTGCTGGGATTAAAGGCGTGGGTCACCTCCGCCAGGCTTGTTCTCCTTGTTTGTTGTTGACTAGTTTTCCATTGAATAGACACACTGCAGACTGGTTAGCTTATGAACATGTGCATAGTTTCTGACTTTGGGTTCTCACAGGTAAAGCTGTTAGCATCTGAATACACTTGGTTTGGATGAACATACAAGTTTATTTTCCTAAGGTGACACCTGGGAGTGGAATGGGTGAGTTATAGGGAAGGCATTTGTTGGCTTTTTTTTTTTTAAGACCAAGCATTTTGAAAAGGTAATTAATCGGTGGTACCCTTGGCAGTGAATGGTCCCTGGTGGACACCTGCATTACAGAAGGTTTCCCAGGGTGCTCTGAGTTGCAACTGCAGCTCAGAACAACCATTTTGAACAACAAGACCTTAGTAGTGAAAGTGGGGGCAGGGAGTGAGCATCTTAAGACTACATGGGTTCAAATCTCAATCTCACCACTTACTGTCTATAGGACTTAAACCTGCCTGTGTCTCAACTGCTCATGAGGTCGGGTGACAGTAACAGCTGCCCCCTGGGCTGTGCTGAGAATGTGCACGCGATGGTCCCTGGGGTAGGGCCAGCACCTCCTCAATGCTCAGAACTGCCTTTCGGCTCTACCTTTTTGTACCTCACGGAGTTTATCAGAGCTGAGAACTGGGTGAAATACAACACGAGACAAAACAAACAAGAAACCGGGGCTGCGGAGATGACTCGGTCAGCGAAGCGCTTTTCACAGGACCCCTCCCCCCCCAGACCCCACGTTAAAATAAAACAGAGCAACAACCAGCAAGTGTAATAGCTCATTTGTAATCCTAGCCTTGAGGAGCTGGAGGCAGGCCTGTCACTCACTGGGCAGCAAGCCTGGCCTACTAGGTGAGTTCCGGGAGCGCGTGTGCACACACAGTCACACACACACAGACACACACACACACAGACACACACACACACACACACACACACACACACACACACACGGAGGAGACAGACTGACTGAGTAAATTAGAAGCCTGACAGAGCTTCCAGAATCCCCCAGGTTCCTCCACTCCAGCCTCCACATGGCCTTTGATATGATGCTGGCACTCGCCATCCCACCCCTAACCTGGTTCCTGTCACTCTAGTTCACTTCCTAGGACCACAAGCTCCCTTGCTTCAGTCTGTGCCCTCCTTGTGAAGCCACGGAGCTTCAGGGTTGCAATTGAGTGAGGGACGCAGGAACACCTGGGGGTTTACCACCGTCTCTGTCCCCTAACAATCCATGTCATGGGAGACAGGTCCCTGGTTCTCAAAACTTTGTTTCTTTGTCCAAATAGAAGCACACATAACCCTTCCCCCACTTCCAAGCAGAAGCCACTGAGACTCTTAACAGAAGCTTGGAGCAATGTGACCAGTAGCACACGCACCACATGTAGCACACGGGCGACACTGCTGTTCTTTGTACCTTGAAGGTTGTAGAGGCAGAGAGGGTCACATGACTGGGTCTTCTCTGTCCCCTTGCCTTTGCCACGTGAAGTCCATGAACCCTAAATTGGAGGCACCCAGCCTGGCATGGAACTTTTCCCACCTGCATCCTTTCCCCTTTGGTCTCCTTCCTGTCTCCCACTGAGGACTTCTTGGGATGAGGCCTGATGAAGAGCTTGGACGTCTGGTGCCATGTCCTCTCTGATTTGTGCAGCCTCGTCAGAGCCTGTCATGTCTGGCTTTCTCGCCGTCTGGCTCTGAGATGATGCCAGGGACAAACACATGCTATGCTTAGCAGTGCAAACACAAAGCCTCCACAAGTAGGCAGGGGGCCATGCTGGAGGGTCCGCTTAAGGGCAAGTGGTCCTCTCTTTTTCAACCTACACTAGGTAAGGCCATACCTCGAGGGCCATAATGAAGGATGCCTTTGTATCCAAGCCAGAGCCGGGCACTGGGCAAAGGGAAATGGAGCCAGGATGGTTGCCTTCAGGCCTTCTTATCCAGTACTCACCTGACATCTGAAACCCAGGCCGAACTGTACACTGACCTCCCACTTATTAAGTGCAGGCTACTAAATATTCAGGACCCAGGACCCAGGGAACTACAGGACCAACTTACTTAAAATATGGCTATGTATTCCAAGACGGCGGCATCACGGGATGAAACCACACAAGGCCCCTGGTAGCCTGGGTGACCACTCAGGTTGGCTTCCCAGAAAGCTAATCTGCATGCTGATCATACATCAAGGGCTAACAACCTGGAGGGACAGTTCCTGCCTGGAGCAGCTTGTAGTCAGATGGGTGGTAATGGGAACTCAGACAGGAAGTAGCAAGAAGCACAGCTTCCAAGTGGATCCATGGGCCCCACTCTGGAGTGACAGGATGGTGCGTGGCTGGGTCAGAGGTGGCTTCTAGGAGGAAATGCTGAAAGACCTGAATCCATGTGAACGTCTGATCTTCCGGTTCCCTCCTCCATGAAGTCAAACCTTAGGCACTGGTGTGGAGGCACCATGGCAACCCCCGACAACCTTAGTCCCGCCTGCATCCGTGTGGGAAGCAGCAGTACACGGTCTCTGTCCTTCCAATTGAAAGGCCACAGCAAGTGAACTTACATCTCAAGTAACACTTGATAAATATGCCAAGGCTTAAGTCTGGATTGCCTACGTAGTAAGGCTGGCATGTAGTGGGGTTACTCAGCAAGCCAGGAAGCCTAGCTGACCTGCATACTGTAGGCTCTGGAAGGGCGTGTGTGTTATTCTGCTGACGCGGTGCCCAGTGATGAAAATCTTCGAGTAGAGACCACTGTCCGGGGTGGGAGCAGAAGAGAGGCGTATGTAAGGGAGCTGAGGAAATAAGAAGGTAGAAAATAGAAGAGGCTGGGCATGAGATAAGGAGGGGGCGCTGAATTGGTCTGAGGCTCTGATTCATGGGTGTTTGAAAACAAGAAAAAGAAATGATTGAGTAAATGGTTTCAGCAAATGCTTCAGCCAGGGCAGGAACTGCTCGCCGAGTGAGAACAGATACTTTAGTGACAGTTTAAAAGGCGGTGGAGAGTGCTGTGAAAGCGTGCCTGTCTGTGTGGACGGGAGCCCGGGGCATACAGCTAGCTGCGAGCCACATCCCTATTCTTACTAAGCAGCGCTGGGTGGTTTGGGCAGCCCTGTGGAGTGGCACCGGCCTTTAATCGGGAGGACAGGTTTAAAGATTTTTACAAAGTGCTGTTCCCTTTGAGATGGGGGAGCCTGACAGGGTGTGGCACCTGTAGGCCCGGGGAGGGCTTTGCAGCGTCCAGTCAATTCCCCCGTGAATACTGGTCACCACCATGGGAGGAGGTGCTGAAGCTGGAGGATTGACTTTAATATTTCATAAATGGCTCCCGTCATATATTTATGGAATCAGTAGAGGTCTGAAGAGGTCAGCAAAATATTTTTTTTTTAATCAAGCACATACTCTTCTGATTTTTTTTTTTTTAAAGACGGTGTTAGTAGTGTCAGTAGCCCAGGCTGGCCTCCATAGCTAAGGATAACAGAGAACACCTAGTACTCCTGCCTTCATCTCTCAAGAGCTGGAATTCCAGGCACGCACCAACATGTCCAGTCTTCTGATTATGTAATAGGAAATTTTTTTTTTTTAAAAAAAGATGCATGAGAGGGGTTCGGGAGATAGCTCAGCAGTTAAGAGCACTTGCTGCATACACACAAAGATTTGTTGACTTCCCAGCACCCACATAAAAGTTGTGCGTGGTCACATGGAAACCTGTCATCCTAGTGTTTGGAGGTGAGGAGAGCAGAGGCAGGAGGATTGCTAAGGCTGCCTGCCATCCAATTTCTGGGTTTGGTGAGATGCTCTGTCTCAAAAGAGCAAGGGTAAGGTGGAAAAACAGGACACCCAGTGCACTCCTCTGGCCTCTGCATGTGTGCACAGAGACCTGTGCCCCCCCCCCCCGACACACACACACACACACACACACACACACACACACACACACACACACACACACACGAAAGAAGCGAGGATTTGACGTGTTAGGTTCTCAGTACAACTCTTAACAGGATTCAGAATTCCAAGGATCTTCACCGCCCCCCTCCCCCCAGAGGTATCAGGGATGCTCTGGTGGGGATCTCACCCAGCATACCTGCACCTACAAGTGAGCTCAGGTTCCAGTGTACCCCCCCCCATACTCCTCACTAGATCACACATAAATAGTTCCTGATTTCTTTCCTTTCCACAGAGATACCCCTTTCTCTCCTCTCGACCCTACATCAAACATACTTTGCCGGTCCCCAAGCACCCCTCAGAAGGGTGTTCTCGAGGTACCATTAGGACAAGCTTATTTTCTGTGACCAGTGGGAAGTTAAGACTTCCCTATGTGGACAAAGTATCGCCAGGGACAGGCCAGTTGGTGTGGATGCTTCAACCCAATGCCTCCCCTGGTATAATGGGTCCCTGGAGAGATCCGGGCTGTACCCTGTGCTTCGTGACAGTGGCTCTTTCAGATATGTAGCCTGTGAAGGAAGGCCTCCTCGAAGCAGTGGGGAGAGAGAGAGAGAGAGAGAGAGAGAGAGAGAGAGAGAGAGAGAGAGAGGGAGGGAGAGAGATGGGGTGGGGGTGGAGAGATGCAGGCACAGAAAGCTCCATTCAGGTCAGCATAGTCTCAAGAAGGGTTATCTTCCTCTCTGGATGGTTCTCTGCAGGAGGCCAACAGCCCAAGTAAGACCATCCATGCTGGAGCATGCGCAGATGCCAAAGCGCAGGCACCAGCCAAGCCTGCTGGTGTTTTGTTGTTGTTGTTTGCTTTGCTTCTCCCAACCCCTGGTTAGATGCCACAGCAAGGAAGATCTAAAATCACCACAGAAACAAACTTCTCACAACTTTGTAAGGGAGGGGGGGGTGTCTCTAGATCAGGTAACGTGAAGTGCAGAGACGCACACTCTAAACACGGTACCCTGTGGTACCAGTCCGTGGGCTGGGGGGGCGGGGCGTCCTGGACTGGCAAAAAGGGAGAAAGCAAGCTGAGTACCAACCCTCAGTCCTCCCTGCTTCCTGTCTGTGGCCGCAGTGTGACCACCTGCTCCATGCTCCTGTCGCGACACGTTCTCTGCCCTGACAGATTTTTAACCACAAACTATGAGGTGAGTCCATGGAAAGCTGCTTCTCCTAAGTTTGCTTTTTGCCCGGGTGTTTTGTCAACAGCATCGAGAAATAATTTAATATCTAAGACAAAGCTCAGGCCTGGACACAAAGGAGCAGACAACTCAACCTTTCCCTCCTTATCCAGTCTGTCAGGGCCGAAGAGATGCTTGCCCAATAGAGCAGCTGGGCGCTTCCCCAGAAAGAAGGAAGGAAGGAAGGAAGGCAGCTGCTCTCGGGCACTTTCTTAATCTATTCAGACTATGTGAGATTGAGGAGAAGCCATTTGCCCAACAGGTGCCCTCAGGACCAAGGCTGTGAAGTCATTTAGCAGGTGTGTGGCGAGCTGTGGAGTGTAACACGGATCCTATGTCACCGTAAGATACACGCTGCTCACCGGAGTCCACGCCGCTGCCCTCCGGGTCTGGCCAATCCACACCAACACTTCATCCCCAGCCTCAGTTTCCTCAAGAGTGAATTCAGGCTGGTGGTGATGTGACTACTGGGAGAATTAATTGGGATAATGTGTGTGAGGAGCTTAGCACAGTATCTCGCCAGCTTAAACACTCCACAAACGAGGGCTGCGATCATTACTGGAGCCATTATCGTTGTCATTACGGCAGCCCTTGTGGTGTCTGAGGCGCCGGCTCTGAAGTGGCTGGCACTGAGGAGGACCATGACCAAGGGCACCTTCTGGAGGGGGAAGTGGCTTGGGGCTCGTGATTAACATGCAGTGGCAGATCTACACCTGTCTTTGTCCTCCCTGGAGGCCTCACACGGGCCACGTTGGCAGTGACCTTGAGTCCCCAGGATGGGCGGAAGTGGCCTCATGCAAATGAGCGCTCACAACCTGTCTTCCTCCAGCCTCTCAAGTGGTTATGGAGGGGAGGATTGTTGGAAGCTCCAGCAGCACAGAGCCTGGCTTGAGCCTCCCTCCCGATGCCCCAGGGTCAGGTTTTGTGTGAAGCGGAACATATTCTGGTATTCTTCCCACACTGTGTGTGGGTGGAAGCAGAGCTTCTAGGCAGCTCCAGGACTCACCACGTCCTTGAAAAGGGAGGCTGGACTAGTTCCCCTGGTGCTCAGCAGAGAGAAGATACCCACTCTGAACTTTATGGAACTCTTGGGAGGGCCGGCTGGGTACTACACTCAGCTGGGTAAATGACATCTTTTCTGAGAGACTAGGAAAGGAGCAGACTTCTCAGGACCCTAGCCTCCACCCTGAGGTTTGGTGACACGCTTTAGCCCTACAAGACGTGAGAAGGCAAAGGACAACTGGAGTGTCGGATGGCGAGAGAGGCTACAAGTCTGACTGGATGCTGGATGCTTCTTCCTGCATAGGAAGCAAAGATTTACGATGCCCACATTTCAGACGTAGATGCTCCCCAGGATAATGTACTTTAAGGTCACTGCTTGGGAGGGGACAGCACGGATATGTTCCTGAAAACCACTCTTACTTTTGGTGACCCCTGGTCAGGCTGGGGGCGCGGGGGTGGGCAGAGGCCATCTGATCTGTGGGGGATTTGCTGGAATCTCTGGACAGCGAACTGTGCAAACTGACAGGGCTTGAGACCTGGGTGAAGAGTGAAGTCAGTTGCTTTTGGATGCTAAGCGGGGGCTGGCCTGGTTGGGAGGTGGATGGGAAGGAGGTGGAAAGGAACTGGGCAGGATGAGGCCCAATTCTGCTGCACGGGAGTCAGGGCAAGCTGCGGCCCCACCTCTCAGCATGTTGCTGTCTACCTGATGCTCTCCGGATTCACAGGAATACCTTTATGTACTGGCTATTTATTCACAGGTTTCCAGTTCACACTGTGGCCGGCTTTATAATAACTCCACCTAGATATGTCTACCCACACCCCAGGAAGCAGTCCTAGGAAAGAGATGGTCCATGCTAAGAACCCCTGCAGCTGTAATTGATGGACTTGAGATGAAGAGGGTGTCCTGGTGTTATCCAGAGCGACTACGTGGATCCTTGGGATAATTAGAGAGTTAGAGTCAATGGCTGAAGATGTGACCTAAGGATCTTGTTTGAACTACTGGGGAGTGACACAATCCAAGGAATGCAGATATCCAAGAAGCAGAAAGAGGACCAAACATTCTTCCCTGAGCTGTCTAGAAAAACAAAAACAAAAACCAAAACAAAACAACAAAAACAGCCCCACCCAATGCCTTGACTTTAGTTAGCCTGATGAGACTGACCTTGGCCTTCTGGCCTCAGACTGAAAGAGAATACATTTGTGTTGATCTCAGCACCCACCTCACCCCCACCCCTGACTGCTGGAGATTTGTTTCAGCGGCAAGAAGAAACCCATAGAGTCCCATGAGCAGCCAAAGACAGCTAGCTTGTCCCCTGACAAGCCTCACGTCCCAGTCTCCAGCCACCAGTGGGTGGCTCAACTCTGCCTGCTTATAAACCACTTCTCAACCAGACACTAGGCTCAGCCAAGCCAGAATCCAGCGTTTACTATCACGTTGGAAGGCACTGCGTTGACTGAAATGGTCCCCAGGTCGTTAATTAAAAGTAAGAGAGGCCATCTCTTTCCACTGCAGAGGTCAAGTAAGACCCTTGCAAGGAGATGGGGACCAAAAACAGCTTGCAGATATTCCTGATGTCGCTCATCATTTACCCATTCATGCAGATAGTTTCAGGTTGGGCAGGGCTCAGGTACCCCTCGGTTAAATCAGACAAGGCGCCTACCAGTAGGAGGACTAGTGATGTAAAGGCAGTGGGGGAAGATGCAGTTAGCTCTTCTTGTTCCTGTAACCAAGTATCTGACGTAAACAACTTAAGAGAGGAAGGCCTTATTTCCACCTCCGGCTTAAGAGCAGAGTACATCATGCAGAAGGCAGACAGAACTCCCGGCTGCAGCACCATGCGGCTGGGCCTCCTCACATATCAGCACATCAGAGGTAAACTCCAGAGAATGCTGGAGTTTGCTGTCCGGGACCCAGTCTGTGCTGCCCATATTCATGGTGGGTCTTCCCTCCTCACTTCAACCCTTCTGGAAGCAACCTCACAAACACACCTAAAGAGGCATGTCCCGAGTGATTCCGAGTCCCATCAGGAAGATGAGGATGAACCATCACAGAAGTGGAGAGCAGCAGACAGCTGCCTGGAGGCGGTTTTCTTCTCAGTGGACTCTCACATGCAGAGAAGTCAGAAAACTGCACTCGTGAAGGCCTTAGAGGCACAACCATGTACCCGATAAGGCCCAGGAGCTGGCTGAAGACAACAGGGATCTTACATGGGAGGGACCTCCCCCATGCTCAAAGGGTGGACACTCCTGCTAGTTTGGGAAGGGGATGTGGACCTCAGGAAAAAGGCAGAGCCCTCTGTAGGGCAAACACAATAAACTGAGGAGAGAGAGCAGGAAGGGGTTGGCACTAGGGACTCTCTGGCTTTGGTGCAGGCTGCCCTCAGCTTGGGCATGTGGCTGTGGCTTCTTTTCCTCCAGTCCAGCTAGAGTCCACAGAGCTGACAGCCCTGAGCAATGGCTGGGATCCTGTAAGCACACATCATTCATTTGCCTACTTTAAGGGCAGCTTGTAAGTCTTTCTTTGTGTGTGTTTTCATCAAGAAGTAATCTTTACAACCACCAAAAAAAAAAAAAAATGTCCAATAACATTTTTTCTCCCTTGGCAAACATCCTCCGTATATCAAAGGCTCAAATACACCATGCAGAGGCTCACGGGGCCAGGTTGCTGGCAGTGGCTTTAAAGCAGCCTGCAGGAGCTGTCTGTGGGTCATGTGGGCTCCTCAAACTGAGACCCTCACTGTCAAAAGAGAGTCCTCCTGCCGTTTGCTCACTCTGCCTTCCTCCTGAACCTGCTTCTAAAAGCATGCACCTTACTGGGAAACGGGGCACAAAGATAAGTGGGTCAGACTTCGTGTACCCAAGGAGTTAGCTGGATTGTATGGACTAAATGTCCCGCACACAGAAACCCATGCAAACTTCGCAGAGGCCTGAGATGACAGACTCCATTTCACAGATGCAGGACTGAGACCCAGAGGCAGTTAAGTGGTCTTGAGGCTTGATTGGAGGCAGAGAAGATGCTCCTGCATGGGACCAGTATGCCAAGGTCAAGAGCTGAGCCCTGCCCCCTACAGCAAGGCTAGGTCCATGGTAGCCGCATGGAAAATACCAGCAGAAGAATGAGCTTGAGGATTGGCAGGAACCATAAGGACCTGTCTAAGAACTTGACTGCTCTGCTGCACAGCAAGTCACTGAGTTCCAGAAGCTTCTCCCAGAAGTCGCCTAAAGCTAGCGTCCTTAGTTCCAGCCTCTCTAGCTCCTTTGAATGATCCTTCTCTCTTTACCTTTAAGTGTCTTATAAGGCAAAGGGCGAAGGCATCACAGATGGTGCCACCACTCTGAGCCACACGTGATGTCCAAGCAGGAGGAGGCTGGGTGGGCCCAGCTGAGCTGGACCAGGCTGGCCTCTCCTTACTGCTGGAGCTCTCCACTCACCTCCCCAGCGCCAGCTAACTTTACCATGCTCTGCAGAAGTCAGTACAGGCTGGGTGCAGAGAGGAGGGGAAGGCTCACCGGGTATGTGCTCAGTGTACAGCCGGTCAGAGAGGGCCTGGCCTTGGAAGTATCACACCCAGACCTGCTCCCCAAGACTGATGGCTCCGAGGTCATCCTTCATATATTCTGAAAACTGCTCAGGGTCCATACCAAAGGATGCTGGTAGCTTTAGGGTCCAGTTCATCAGGATTTCTATATACCCTTGTGTGAGCTTGGTTCTCACACAGCCCTAGGATGGATGAATCTGTTTATGTATCGACTTTCTCCTGAATCAGGGTTGGCACAGATTTTGGTTCATGGCTCTATCCAGAGGACTCACAGGACCTGATTGGCACAGTAACTGTTCAGAAAGTAAATGGAGGAACCAATCTGAGTATATATAAAGGGCCCCTCCCTCCCAAATGTTCATACAAGCATGTACACACACACACACACGCACACGCACACGCACACACACACACATACACACACACATAAATACTGCATAAGTCAGGGAATTCCACACAATGTCTGGCTGCCCAGATTCCTTCCATAAGTTTTAGGCAACCAAGATCTGGCTCGTTCTAAATACAGGCAACTTCACACATGGAGACAGTCTATATGTATTATGTACATAACCATCTTTGGCCTCCCCTTCCCAGTGGCCCAACATGGTCTCTTCTATGGCACCTATGGACACTCTCATTATCCCTGGCAATGGTCCTGCCCTGAGTATGCCATGCTGGATTTGAGCTCTGGTGACCTGCAGACGGAAAGGTCAGCCTGCTTTCTCCACTCCTCCCGCTGTCACCTCTACAGTCCCCAAGCCTGGCTAATGAGGATGTTTGACCTCACATGCTCACCTCAGCAGCTCCGCAAATGCCATTCAAGATCAATCCTGACACCCACATGCACTGGGCACTGGGTTTGCACACTTCGTGTCTCTACCCTTTCAAAAGCAACCATTTGCTGGTACTGCTGGGACCTTTGGTGCTGAGCTGTAGGGTGTTGGGATATGGATAGTTCAAGGCTTCACTTGCCACACAGAGAGCCAGGAAGCAGCTGGGTCGTCTCTAGGGCTGAGTGTGGAGTTGAGCACAAGTGGTAGGAGATGACTGACGATATGTAGTAATGGTGACAAGGATCCAGACAGAGGCTCATGGACCACAAAGTGAGGACAGTCGGGAGATGGGAAGCTTAAGGAAGAAAGAGGGGGAGAGATAGGGGGAGGAAGGAAAGGAAGGAAAGAAGGGAGGAAGAGAGTAAGTGGATAGTGGTGGGGAGGGAAGGGAAAAAGCGTGGGGGGAAAAGCAAGCTCCACTGTATTCAGGAAGACCTTGGCTAGATGCTGGTGCAGAAAACAGGACGCCTTGGTCAAACTGAATCTCAGGACGCTCTGATGTGAGAGGAACTCCGGCCTCACTTGAGGATGCCTGACTTGGGAGCACTTTAACTACACAAAGTGCATCTTAGGGGTGTGGCCTCTGGCCTCTTTTTTCACCTTGCTCCAACTTGACTTTTTTGTAGTCTTGTCAGAGTCGAGGCTCCTCTACCTGCTCGGAACACCATCTCAGCCAGGGCATTCACAGTGTCTGTTCAGAGATGGCCTGAGCAAGGGCAGAAGCAAATGGGGGCAAGAAACATAGCCCAGGGCAAGATCCGAGAGAACTGGATCTTCTTGCTCCCAAACATTGGTTCCCACTGGTTCAGCGTCAGGCTGGGAGTTCCATTCTGGAGTAGTGCACTTGAGCCTTTTGCTCTGCTAGGATGTAACACCAAGACAGCTCTGAACATCTTGATCCTCACTTATAAGGACACTAAAGTTCTTCAAAGTGACCTGTGCATGTCTCTCACTCAGCACAGTCTGTGCATATGTAGGGTTCTCTGAATGCACCTTTGGTCCCTTTGCTTCAGATTCTTCTGGCATCTGTGGTCAATAAACACGGCAGGTGGAGGGGCACATGATAAAGCGTTGGAGAATCTGTACATACCCAAGGACGAATGATGCAAGAACACACAAGAGTAATCTTTCCTTTTGGGTCACTTCGGTCCCCAGCCTTGTCTCTGGGATTCTTGAGTCCAGTCTTACTGCTGAGCATCCTTAGTCCCAGCCTCCCTCCTGGGATTCATTAAGTCTCAGCTTTGACCCTGAGTTCCCTTGAGTCCTAAATCTTTATCCCCAGGCTTCCTTGATTCTAGTCTTGCTTTTGGGCATCCTTAAACCCCGACTTTACTCCTGGGATCTCAGCCTTACCCTGGCACCCTCTCCTTTCGTCATCTTCATAATCACTATGGATAGCAATAATATTTGCTGCGTGTTCATTACGCATTAGACACTGCGCTAACCGAGCTCTGAAACACCATGTCAGTAAGTCCTCTCAACTCAACCACCTTGAGTGTCAGGTTGCCACCTCTGTCTTACAGGAGAGACACCTATTGATAGAGTCAAGCTACCACTGAGCCAGGAAGTGGTGGAGTTGGGTTCAAAACAACCACGCCACCTGCCCTTTAGGTGCCCTTGTCTTCAGATGGCACTCACCTATTCTCTCTTTCCCTGATGGTTCCTCTGCCCTTGCTCTCTTATGTGTGCCCACTCTGTACCCAGCTGGTAAGATGTAGACTGTAGATGTAGACTGGCTACGGCAGGCGAGACATAATTCCTCTTCATCACCTAGGTCTATGCTTACCGGGTCTATCTGGTACTGTAGAGCTAGCGGGCCTGTTCAGTCTTCCTCCCTTGTACACCATCGTACGTTGTCATTAATGGGACAGGGATAAAGGAGGCATTTCACTTGCAGCCACGAGAGTCTGGGCTGCTGAGAAACAGAGACTCGAAGCCCCTTGCTGCAGGTCACACAGTATCCAGGGCAACTGCATGGGCAGGGCTAATCAAGCCTCAGCTCCAGCAGGGTCACGGAAAGACTGTTGGGGCAGACCCAACTGAGCTGAGCAGAGACCCCCCTTCCACCTCTGTGCAGGGCTTTGAGGAAGCTTGGGGGGGTCAGGAATCAGGAACTAAATGTACCCCAGGGGCAGAAATAGGAAGAGGAGGGCCAGAGTCATATGTTAGCTTCACTGGTCCAGAGAGAGAGAGAGAGAGAGAGAGAGAGAGAGAGAGAGAGAGAGAGAGAGACAGACAGACAGACAGACAGACAGACAGAGAACATAAGTGCTTGTGCACTGTGTAGAAGTGTAACGTTTACAAGCCTGTGTATCTTGGCTGGCTGTGCTGCATATTTTAGACTTAAGACACAGGTGCTAACAGGGACCCTGGAAAGCAGCTGCCAGGGCCCAAAGCCCAGTGCTGCCATGAACTATCTGTGTGGCCTTGGACAACTTCTTTCACCTCTCTGAGCAGTGTCTGGCATTCAGCAGTGGATTTTAAAGGCTCTCATTCCGTGGAGCCTCTGAGATTCATGTGTCTGCTTGTGTCCGGGTATTTTATCTCTTTACAAGTCTGCAAGACTCTCATAAGCACACATATGGTGTGTGTGACCCAGAGCCAGCATCATCACCATGGACCCTTTACTGGCCATGACAATAAGAATAGGCAGCCATGCCTCAGGCTGTTCTAGGAGTTCAGACACCTGGGGACCACCCGGTTGGTACCTTGGAAATAAATCCCAGAGGCAGAGGGTCACATCTGACATGGCTGGGCCTCAGAGATGATCCCAGAGCAAAACCCTCTCTTAGAATAGGTAAACTGAGCCCTAGAGGCCACAGGCTCCTTCCTTGCTGAGGCCTGGAGCTGGCTGAAGAGAAACTGTGGCAGAGTTTAGTGGAAAATAGTTCTCCAAGGTCTCCGGACAGACAGAGAAAGCTTGGGATTCCACACCCAAACTGCGTAGGGGGGGGGGGGCTGACCATAGGGCCTGGCACAAAGTAGCTGTTTAATTAATGAGAACTGCTTTGGTGGTTTGTTTTTTTTCCTTCCCTCTGTCCATGCAGCCATGGCTTTGGCTCCTCCATCCTTCTGTTTATCCTCCAGGTGTGAGCATCTGCTACATGCCAGATTTTAGACCATGGCACTAAGCCTATGGTTTCTGGAAACTTCCAGAAAGCCCAATACCTATGCACAAAAGTACCCTCATCAGCTCTCGTATTAAGGGTGAAGACATAAAAGAGAATGGGGAAGTAGAAATTTGGCCTAGGCCCTCTGAAAAAGTGACACTGGTATTAAGATCTGAAGGGAACGTGGGCTTTTCAAGGCAGTAAAACTGTCAAGTGCAGAAGCCAGGTGGTAGAGGCAAAGCTCATTCAGGAACCAAAGAGGTGAGGTGGCTGACCCTCATGGGGAAAGGAAAAAAAAATGTCCTAGGAGATCATCCAGGAGTGTGGGCAGGACATGGGGGGCTCAGGAGACAATCCCTGGAGACTCCGGCATACTCTGTGAGGCGAAGAGCTCAAAGGAAGCGCGGAAGTAGGGTGCAGAAGCGGCCTGGGGCCAGTGTAGTCCGAGCATGTCACAGCCAAAGGCCTGAATGAGGGTTCTCTTTTCCAGGCTCTCTGTAGCCTCCACTTCAAGTGCTGCAGCCCTGACCCCTAGCTGCCTGGCACAGCACCAGATCTCTGCATCACCACCCACTCTTTGTGGGCCTTATCCTCAGGAGTATGTGGCCTTGGCTCCAGCTCCTCTTGGTCACCACCCACAGGCATTTGTGGTCACTACCCCCTAGCTGGTTTGTTTCCTCTTGAAGCTCTTGGTAGCCTGTAGTCAACTCTCCAATCATAGGAGATTTCCATCCTTATTTGGGGGCCAGAGAAAGCCTGCTCACGGCTGATTGTAGCCTCCACAAGACCATCCAACTTCTCAGCCAGTGCCTGTGTGGAGCGAGGGTCTGGGCTCCATGCTTTCATCTACCCGCTCTTCTCTGATCTCATAAAAGCCCCTGGCTTTTGTTTGCTTACCACATTATTTCTGACCTGACACAGCCCTACATCCTTGGCTAGGATCTGGGAATACAATGAAGACTATACAGCCAGAGCCCCAGCCTCCTAGAGTCCTCAGACTCCTGAAAAGGACAAATGACCACTAAGTGACAGCACGACCGCATCATCATAGAGTGGAACAGGGGTGCTGGGAGATGGCTCTCTAGCTAAAGCACTTGCCCTGCAAGTCGTGTGTTGGAGTGTGTGTGTGTGTGTGTGTGTGTGTGTGTGTGTGTGTCTGTCTGTCTGTCTGTCTGTCTGTCTGTCTGTCTGTCTTAGTTTCTGACCCAGTATCCACATAAAAACGCTGGCTGTGTGTGGACCTAGAGCTGCAGGGGTGGAGACAGGTGGATGCCCAAAGCTTGTTGAACAGCTAGTTTTGCTAAATCAGTGAGTTCCAGGTTTATGAAATTAGATCATCTTCTCTCCAAAAATAAGGTAAAAACAGACCAAACATGTGACTCAGACTTTTTGAGTTCTCCACATATGTGTGCATGTATGGAAACACACACACACACGCACGCACGCACGCACGCACGCACGCACGCACACGAGCGAGCGAGCGAGCACCATGCCTATGAAGCAAAGACAGCCATATAAAGATCCTGATGAGGGTAACTTAGATTAGTAAAAGCACAGTTGGTTTGGGGTGAAAGTTGAGGATGCCCCTCAGGCAGAGGGGGACTGATGGGTGATGCTTGGACTAACGGGGTGGGGGTGGGGGCTGGAATGAGCCATCTGCAAAGGAAGAAAGCTCAGTGTGTGAGACCAGAGGGCCCAGGAGGGATAACTTGGTCAAGTTGACTGGGAACCCCATTTAATGGGCTGTCAGGAGTAACAGTGAACACAGCAAGGCAATTAATGTGGCATCCAGGTGAGAGAGCCTGGGGCTAGGGGCAGTGAGATGGTGGAGAAAGGCTGGTAAGAGAAATAATGAGGAGACAAAAAGAACTAGAAGGCAGAGGCCGCAGTTTCTGACTCAGGCAGAGGATCTATCCGCTGAGCTGGGAGCTCAGGAGGCGGGCCAGGGTAGGAGGATCTGGACAACAAGAAAGTGGCCTCTGCCACCAGCCCACACAGTGGCTCTGTGCCCAGGATACTTGGGCTCTGAAGCAAACCTCTGCATTCAAGTTCAGGCCTGCTAGCTTCCGGCTGTTTGCCTTTGGACAAGGCACTGAATCCTCAGATTTCTCACTAACAAAATCTCAGAGGGGGAGGGGTCACCTGTCCCTGCAGCCTTTGGTCCTCTGCTACCTGGAGTGAGCTGACTACAACTACTGCGGACCCCGCTTGGTAAACAGAACTCAGAAAGGGCTCGCTGAACTCCTGCTGAGTGACGGAAGGATGTGTGTGCCAGGGAAGTGGCTTCTGGGGTATCAGGTAGAACTTTGGAGCAGAATGGATGTGGAGGACCTGAAAGAGACTTAGCCTGGAGACTGAGATGCCTCACTCAGTAAAAGTGCATGTGTGTTGGAGAGATGGGGACAAGTGGTACCCTGAACTCTCTGGCCAAGCCTCTTTGGCGAGTTCTAGGCCAAGTGAGAGATCCTGTCTCAGGAGAAGAGGGCTGGACAGCACCTGAGGAATAACGCCTGAGTCTGTCATCTGGTTTCCACATGCATGCAGCCACATGTGCATGCCTACACATGCACCTGCACACACACACACACACACACACACAGATACACACACACACACACACACACACACACACACACACACACACACACACACACACACACACACGGCTCAGCCTCAAGAGGCAGCACAGCCTGGAAAGTTTCTTGAGAATTTGAGTCTAAGTCCCTGGGGAGCATGGGATAGAGTGAGCAGTGGGGGTCGCAGCGGGGTGGGGGGTGCTTTGTGCCTGTCTTTCCCTCTCTGGAGCATCGCGCTGTACTGGAAAGCTGCTCTGGAGCTAGCCTCGGGGTGTGGCCTACCCAGCTGTCACCCCAGCTATCCCACTACCTCACTTGGAAGCACTTCAGGTGAAGAAGACACCGCTGGCTGTGTGGAGTATAAAGGCAGAATCTGAGGATCATTTTCCAGATCTGGTTTGTGACCACGTGGCCCCTCTTTGGGTGGGAACTGGTCCCCGCTCTGTCTGTCGGCTGCCTTAGCCTTTCCCTTTCTGAAGCAGAAGGAGAAACGAGATTGCCTTGGTCAAGGCCAAAATGAGCATTTGTGAAGATGCGGGTCACAACTGCTGTTCCACGTGGTCACCACCCTACTGTGCCAGATGGGGTATTCTGGGCCAAAAGATGTCTGGTCAGGTGAGGAAGGGACCCTGGGGCACAAAGAGCACACTGTGCACCTGTTTTTAGTAACAGGAGGAGTGTGCCCATCTTGTGGACAGAAAGTCTATAGTCTTAGTCCCACCACCCAACCATGGGGCTCCATCAAACGAAAGCCAGGCTGCCCTCTCAGTGTTAAGTCACCAGGGGTCCAGCAGGGTGTAGGTTCTGACACCCCCACAGTGGGTCGGTCCTAAGGTCTGTAATTCTATGCAGCCTTAGTCCAGACCCCAACTTTGGGTCCTTGGACCACGACAGGAACAGCAAGGAAGTAACGTCGGAATTTTGGAGGTCCAAACGTAAATTTCTGAAACAGGGTCTCAGGCAACCCAGGTTCACCTCAAGCTCATTTTTCTCCAGGATGATGCTCAACTCCTGCCTCCGCGTCTCTCCTGCTAAGGTTACAGGTGCGCCCCACCAATCCCACGCAGCTCTGGGATTGAACCCAGGGCTTCTTACACACTTGGCAAGCACTCTACCACCTGAGCTACATCCGTTGGTTTTGCATTTTTCGGAAAGAAACAAACCTCTCAAAAGAACTCTTGAGCAGAAAACCCTCATGCAAAAAAGCGGGTGACGCTCATATAACGGCGCCACAGACACACAAATGTGTTCGGTTTGCTTATTATAGAAACTGTCAGTGGAAACAAGGCAGTTTGGACAAATACAGGAGTCTGACGTTAGAGAACTCTGTGCTCTTGGAATCCATTATACTCAAACTAAATACGCACCTAGCCGAATGCCAAAGCTGCAGGACTGTACTGGCTGAGGGTAGAGCAGGGGCTGCCTGGAGGCACTGCTCAGAAGGGACCATGGGGCTGGCTGCCACTCTCTCCCCATGGATGCTCGGAGCTCTAGACAACCTGCCTTCCCCATCCATCCCCACCCCTCCCTGGGAAGATAGCCTAGAGCCAGGCTTTCAGGGTTTGAGGGATGTGAGAGCTCGAGAGGGAAGCTGTGAACAATTGCTCTCACACAGTGGAGTCTATAACGCCAGGGGTGCTAGCTTGTGCTTTGGCAGTGGGGGGAGGACAGGAGGGACCGATTTGGGCCAAGGCCTGAGGCAGCTATGGCTCCTCTTGAAGGGAGGCAGGCCTTAGCAGCTCAGCGGAAGAGCATCATCTGTTCGGAAGGCATCCTGGATGGCAGGTGGGAAGAGGGGGAGTGCAAGAGGAAGGTTTGTCCAGTGGAGCTCAAGGACCCAAGTGAGAATTCTGGGTGTTGCTTGCTCACTGTGTGTCACTAGGTAAGTCATTTGGCCTCTCTGAGCTTTGGACAGAAAAAAAAAAAAGCAGTGAGTGATACTTTTGTATTTCAGGAGAATTAAATGGGCGTGTGTGTGTGTGTGTGTGTGTGTGTGTGTGTGTGTGTGTGTGTGTAAGCACCAACTCAGTAGATTAGATGTCATTGTGTTTCTCTGGATAGAAGTCGCGGTTCTCAGGCCACAGTTTAATCCAGCTAATACCACCATGTGCTCCCTTCCAATTGAGTGGTGCACACAGGGACCCTGATCCTCCGGGACACCCCTCCCCCACCAGGGAATACAAGAGGCATGGTGTATCCCTTGGCTCTCGGGAGCACCAACATCATCAACTACTCCCTTCAAGGCTGTTCCATAACTCCACCCTTGACCATGTTAGCTAATATACTAGCTGGAGCTGCACTGTCAGTAGGACCAACTGCCCCATCGTCTGGAGTCTCCTCCTGTGCCTTGGCACCGCCCCAAATCTAACTCAAAACCTAGCTCAAAGTTGGCATTGGCCAATTTCTTCATTAACCACTTCTGCCCACTATGGGCTCAGTCCTGGAAGCTTCCACTCAGCTTCAGTGTCCAGATGCAAGGCTCACAGTCACCTCATTCAACCCACATTATCTCTTGCCTCCCATTGCTGCATCAGGTGTGCCCTCTGTGGGGGGACTCTACCCTCCGAGAGAAGGGAGACCATACAGAACGCCCTTGGCATAGCTGGAGTCCTCATACAATCCTGTGAAGAGCTGCCAGCGTCACAGGCATGCTCCCGAGGAAGGGACGTAGGGCCAGGGAGGCCCGGTGGTTTGTGATGAGGCAGGAAGCAGAGCCAGGCTTATGTCTTGCTCAGCCTGCTCTTGGTGCTTTCCTCTGGACCGCCTGCCTGCCTGCTCCATAATCAGGCTCCTGTCACAGAGCCTGCCTCTGTCTGCACTTTATTTGCTAACAGTCTTCCTTACTGCAAGTCTGCACTTCTGGCTTCAGCCCCGAGCCTCTATGCTGTCTTGGCCGGGGCTCTGTCTAGCTCTCCTCTCCAAATGGGACACCGGAAGCGTAACACGGGATGCTAAGCATGGTTAATAGACTCCCATCAGCCTCTGCGCAAAGCCTCCTCTCCTCCTCTGGCCTGGCCAGGGAGGGGACAGGCATCATCCAATTCTGACTTGGCACACAAAGCTAGGGGGAAAGCATCTCTCCTTAAAAATGCCCAGGATCGAAGAGCCAGAATAGGGGCTCAGAATAGGGGCACCCTGAAAAAGAGGTTCTACGAAGGGATTCCTGGGAGAGGAAGGATCTGAGTATAAAAGACAAAACCACCCACAGGGTGTAGGCAAGACCGTGTCCCCTGTGGGGGAGGCCTGTGAGCTTGCCTGCAGGGTCCCCTGTCCCCGGGATTCAGGTGTAAAGGACCCGATGGTGGTTGGCTGCACAGATGTGATGAAAGCTCAGGAAAGCACTGCATGACCTCTGCACAGAGGGCTGTTCGTCAAGAGCTCAGTAATGCACAGGGCTCTGCCTGCGAGGGAGACAGCCTTGCATGGTGGACTCCGTTCAGGTCCTCATGGGGCCACTACCTGATTCCACCATTCTTGGCCATTCTCTCACCTGTAAAATGGATAACGGTGCTGCCATTTTGTTGGAATTAAAAATGATATTACAGTTAACTCTTATTGGCTATGCAGTGTAACAATATACTAAGTGGCAGAGTTGCACCAAGTAATATACATCCCTCGTAATACACCACAAGGTAAGCTTATGACATTTAACATTTGACAGCTAAGGCAGTAATATAAGTGAGGTGGCTTGCCCAAGGTTACTTTGTTAGGAAGTGGTAACATTTAGATCGGGACCCGGGGAACTGGGCACTGGAATCCAACATCTTAACTGGTACACTGGACCCTTGGCAATGTGCCTGGGACAGAGAAAACACCCATTTAGATGCCTCCCTAACGTAGCTGATCTCTCTCTGGTGTCCATCAGAGTCTCTGTGGATGATCTCAAGGCCTGGCATCCAGCCTAAACCTTTTTCATGAGGAAAAGGCCTTTAAGTAGAACACGGCACGAGATACTGCTTCCAGACTCTCCTTACCCCCCACCACGTTCCTCAATGGCCCCTTCATCATTTTACCCATTCATTCAACCCCCTTCGCCCTGTGTCCTCTACAGAAACGAATGGCACTAGTACTCTCCTTTGCTCAACTGAACATCCTGAGGGTCCATCCTCTCCAGACAACTCCTCGGCTCATTGAATTCACATCTGCATCATTTATCGCCCGGGCTCTTGCAGAGGTTTCCTAGATTCAGCCTGGCTTGTCCTGCAACCCTGGGAAGAGAAAGCCCCTAACCCAGCAGCCACACACTAATAAGAGCTGTTTGAGGCACTTCCTGCCTACACAGACCCAGGACCTCATACCCTAAGTGCATGCAAACTTCCTCTTACAGTAACTAGGCTTGCTCATGCATCCATCCCTGTCTCCCCCCCCTGCCCCCCCCCCGGGGTCTAGCGCTGTACCAAGGACACTTAAGTGTGCTTTGCATTGAAGAAATGAATGACGGAGTCAGATCTGCTGAAGCCATCCCCTAACCACGTGCAGCCAAGACGCAGTGTGAGCGTTGGCCAGAGCATCAAGAACACAGAAGGGACTGGAATGGGACATCTGAAGGACCACAGGCTCTACAGGAGGCCCCAGTCATGACAGTGAACCCTACAGGGGAAGCCAAGCTGGAGACTCTGGGGATGAGCATTTTTGCCTTAAATGCACATCTACAGAAAGCTGAGGCCTAGCCACCCCCCGAGCCCCATCCTTCAGGTCTCTGCTCAATGGCTGTCTTCTCAGAAACCTCTCTCCCCTCATCTCACCCTAACATGCCCAGATGCTCTTCCTGTCCTTGTCTAATCTTGCTTTAGTGCCTGCATTATTCTTACTGCTACACTTTGTTGTTGTTGTTTTTCTCATCTCTCAACACACCTTCACTCTCTCTCCCACAACCCCCGGCCTCTGGAGATAATCACTCTAGGCTTCTAAGGTTAATCTTTTCCGTCCCACCCCTTAGCGAGAATGTACGCCATCTGCCTTCCTGGGCCTGGCTTCTTTCATTTAGCACAGTGCCTTTCCAGGTCCGTGCATGCTACAGATGGATGAGCACGTGGCAGAGCTTGCTTCTTCTGAGGACTGGATAGTAGTAGTGCGTTGTAATCTGAATCTTTCGGTAAACTGTGTAGACCCTAACCCTCCAGGAGAGCAGGAACTCCTTCCGCGCTTCAGGCTGACTCTCAGTGCTTGAAGGCATGCCTAACACGTGGCAGAAACTCAACAGTATGTGTTAGCTGAAAAGAAAAGCTAAAAGGGAGCAAAAGAGCTGACTGGCAGCCAGTCAGCCATGCTACATCTTAGTCACAACCTGACCTTGTAGATGTTTCTATCAACAGCACTGGAAGAATTGGATAATCCTCTGGGTGTGTGTGTGTGGGGGGGGTTGTGACCCTTGATCCTGTAACTCTTATAAAAATATGAACTCAAAGTGGGCCATAGGCTCAAATGTACGTGTGAGATAAAATATGCAAGTTCTGAAGAAAATAAAAGGCATTGCTCACAAGTTCAGACGGGCAAGACAGCCACTCCCTCCCCATCTCTTCTCTCTCCCACCCCCGCCGCCCATGAACACACGGTACACACTTACATATAAACAAAATACGTGTATCTAATCACACAGCTATTAAGAAAACAAATAAATACCAGAAACTTAAACAGAAACATCCAATGCTTGTGATAGGACGTCTGCCATCACTGGCCGCCGGGGAATGCAAATTAAAACCACACTGGACCATTCTACTCACCTGTTCAGAATGATTAAAACTCAAAAGCCTGGGGACACCAGGTTTTGAAAAGATATATCCATTGCACATCACTGGTGGAAAGGTAAAAGGCTATAACCACACTGGATAATATTTAAGCAGAGTTTAAAAAAAAATGAAGCTTAACATACACACACCACATGATCCACTTACTAATGTCATTCCTAGGTATTTACCCAAGTGAACATGCTAAGAGTAAAACATGAATGTCCCTTCAATAGCACATTTATTTAGAATATCCCCAAACTTGACACAATACCCAATTTCCATCAGTAGGCAAATCGATAACTACTCTATGGCACGAGTGGCTCAAGTGGCTATCCCTCCTTGGTAGAAAGGAAGGGACTACAGGTTAAGTACACCGAGGAATCCCAAAATCCTGGCGCTGGAAGATACCAGGCCTGGAAAGCAGATACTGTATGTGCTTATTGTATCATTGCGTCATGTGAAATGCTACAAGAGACAAATCCAATATGAACTGAGTTGGCCCTGGCAGGAGGTGGAGATAGGGGTGAAGGATTAAAAAAGGGGCAGAGAGGAAGTCCGGGGGTGACGGAAGTGCCTGTATTTTTGTCTGTTTTGATTTCTAAGTGAACGCATTAGCCTGTCAGAGTCTCAAAATTGCACACTCAAGGACAGAGCATCTTAGAGCTGTGGAGATGGTCCAGTTGGTCCAGTGCCTGCTGTGCAAGCATAAGGACCCGAGATCAGACCCCAGCTCTGGTGTAAAAAGCTAGGCAGAGCATCTTGTAGCATCAGTGCTTGCTGGGGTGCGGGGAGCTGGCAGGGCATGAGCAGTGACAGGAAGATCGTGCCAAATTGGTGAGCTCCAGGTTCAATGAGAGACTTTGTCTCAAAAACTAAGGTAGAAAGTAAGAAGGGAATGATGTTGACCTGTGGTCTCTAAATACAAGATGCACACCCACCGCTGCACATGCACACGTGCATGCTTCGCGCGAGTGCGCGCGCGCACGCACACACACACACACACACACACACACACACACACACACACACGTTCGTGCATGTTAAGGGTATCTCTCAATAAGGCAATGAAAAATTCAAGTACCCAACAAAACCATAGCATGGGTAGTAGCATAAGATACACAGTAATCAGAGGCCCAAGGATCCATACATGAGCTGTGAATTCACTCCTGGGAATGGATTTAGAGCCAATTAAATAGTTATTTAATTTGAATTAATGTGGATTCACTCCATTTAAGGTGATGAGAGTCTTGAAGGAAACACACATTACTCTCCTGCCTTCAGCCCCTCAACCCTCTTCCCCATGGGATTGCCCTTGCATCCCTTTCAGGGTCCCTGCATAATGGTGAGGGGCAGGAAGGGAGGTGCTCCCCTCCCTCTCAGAGCACTCACTCTACACGACTACCACACCCACAGTGATCCACATCCCAGCTCTGCCAAGTAAGTCGCTTAATCTCTATGGACCTTACCTCCTAAAGTCTAAATATGTGGGGACTTAATGGGGTTACCATTTTGATAGGGTTAACGCCAGAGGTAAGCTGATCTGATCCCGCCTGGTATCTCTGCCTTGTCCCATTGGGGTTGCTAAATAAACAGGATTTCAATTCGACAATGAAGGGTTGTTTAGCATAAGTAAGTGCTGAGGGGCCATAGCTATGCTGGAATATCATATGGACATGCTTCGAACTAACGGGCATTCGTTATCGATTTGAACTTTATAGTCATCTGCATGTTCTGCGTTTCAACTTGAGAAATCCAACAATCCCATTTCAGATGCCCCCTGAGGCCACCAAGCTTGACTTGTCGGGGATTCAGAGAACACTGGAAACCATCTAGTTTATAACACCACCTCTTTGGTGAACTTGCAAAGTCCTTCAATGTCATCCACTGGGAAAAGCAGAGTGGGGTGGGGGGTGGGGGGTGGAACCCAGCAATAGCCACCATGCCAGATCCACACCACCACCAGCACGGCCTTACTCAGCTCTGCAGCCACATGGGACTGGGCTTGCATCTCCAGCTGTCTGGAGTTCCGTAGCTGTCTGAAAGGAAGGCCTGGGAGGACGCAGTCTCCATCCCCTACGGGCTGAAGATAAACTTGTCCCAATGGCTCCTGGCAATCATTGACCTCGTCCAGCTCAAGGAACCCTGGGCAAATAGTTAAAATGTATCTTTTACATTCAGTCTTTTCTAAACTATGCCTTAAAAAGAGTTTAAATATAAGTTACAGAGTAGGAAAAAAAAAACACCTCATAATATACAGAACAGAGGAAACAGTGATACCAGAATATGCTAAGACCCTCCAGTCAAGAACAAAAAAGCAAATAATCAAATGGAAAAAACAATGAGCAGGGGATATGAGCAGGTAACTCCCTTGAAAACAAAAACACAAAGGATGAGCATGTGAAAAGAGGAGCCTCATTAATAATCAGGAAAATGCGAATCAAAACAACAATGAGAAAGCAATATTTGACAATCAGATTGGCAGGGGAAAAAAAAATAGCCGATCCAATTCAGGACTGGAGGATGGAGAAGGAAACCGGCCTAGGTGGTGGGCGAGAGCGCACAAGAATGGCTTTGGAAACTGAGGCTGCACGCGCGCTCATGTGTCCCCGATGACGGACAGCTCCCATAATCACTTTCCATCTTATTTCTTGAGGCAAGGCCTCTCACAAACTCTGCCAGGCAGGCTGGCCAGCAAGCTCCGGTGACCCTCCTGTCTCTGCCTCCGCAGAGCTGTGCTTAGAGGCCTGTGCCAGCCATCACATTCTGCATTTTTTTTTCAGCCCTAGTAATATTTTCCCCCAGACCACCAATTCTCAACCTGTATGTAGGTCATGACCCCTGTGGGGAGGGAAGGGGTCAAATGACCCTGCATAGCAGATATTTACATTACGATTTGTAAAAGTAGTGAAGTTATAGTTATGAAGTAGCAACAAAATAATTTTATGGTTGGGGCGGGGCCACCCTAACATGAGGAACTGTATGTATTATGGCATAGAGGGTCACAGCATTAGGAAGGCTGGGAACCTCTGCCTCAAACAATTCCTCTCCTCCTTATCCGCTTAATAGATGTTCTAACATAAGCTACTGAGCTTGCCTGTACATCACTGCACGTTTCTTCACAGACAACTAGAAGAAGCTTCTTCAGGAAGCCAGCACGAACTGAGAAAGCTCCAAGAAAACAACCCTGACACACAGACCTCTGCAACATCATTGGAGGGGAAAAAAAAACTGACAATGACCTTATTAGACGGTGGTTCTGTTTGAAAATTGACATTTTCCTTTATCACTTAAAAGCTTGGCTTCTGCCGGGCGTGGCTGCACACGCCTGTAACCCCAGCACTCAAGGAGGCAGAGATAGAGGCAGGAGGATCTCTGTGAGCTCGAGGCCAGCCTGGTCTACAAAGTTGAGCCCAGGACAGCCAAGGCTACATAGGAAAACCCTGTCTCGAAAAAGCAAAAGCAAACCAAAGTTGGCTTCTATATTTGTGATGGGCCATCATACGGTTTCCGCTGGCTTGCATCCCTCTGTTTCCCTTAGTGGTCTTTATCTCTCCTTGCATCTTCTCTTACCAGCTTTTCTCTTCTTGACAACTTGCCTTCCTCTGTCCACACTGCTTTTCCTGGCTCCTCTCTTCCAAGGAGCCCACCCTCCTGGCATCTTCACCTATCCACCCAATCTCTCCTCACCTTTTTTTACTTTACTTATTCCTTCCAGATGCCATGCCGCGTTGCTCTCACTAACATGAGATCATCTTGAAAGACACTTCCTGGGCTGGCAAGATGGCTCAGCAGGGAAAAGTGCCTGCCACCGAGCCTGACGACCTGAGTTGGAGCCCCAGAACCCATGGGGCAAGCTGTCCTCTGACCTCCACGTGCATGCTGCGGCACACGTTCTGACCACACGCACAGACTTGCACACACCTGGTTAATCAGTAATTAGTTAGAAAGACATCTCTCCCGT
The DNA here is from genome assembly GCF_964271855.1 of Acomys minous. Taxonomy (NCBI): domain Eukaryota; kingdom Metazoa; phylum Chordata; class Mammalia; order Rodentia; family Muridae; genus Acomys; species Acomys minous. The sequence continues at coordinate 104,009,419 of NC_140487.1, read as the reverse complement.
TACTCTGCCTCTGAACTTCAAGCCAGTTAGTTCCTCCCACGTTTCCTCCCACATGGAAGAAACACGTCTGCTTCCACTTTGTTGTCACATGAAGTTGTCTTTCCTTCGCTCTTGCTTCCTAAGCCCCTGAACCATGTTCCTCTACTCACTTCTTGCGACCAAATTCTCTTTATTCTGTGCACGGCTCAGAGGCTGTGCCTCCCAGGAAACACAACAACCCCTTATGCTATTAAGTTCTATGACCCCTCAGTGTCTAACTCATAACCATGAGTGTTGGTGTCATGGTTTGAATATTTAATACCTCCTCATAGGCTTGTGTTTCATATGTTCTGTCCCTAGATGCTAGTCCTATTTTTGAGATACTGTGGAGATCTTGTGAGGTGAGGCATGGCCGGAGGATACAGGTCATTAGGTACCAGTTCTTAAATGTCTCCTTGCCTCCCTTCTTACTTTCCACTTCCTGGTCCATGTGACGATCAGCCTCTCCAGCACACACTCCTGTTAATATCATATCATCTGAGATGTGCCACCATGCTTTCTAGCCAGGATGGAATGGGACTCTCTGAACGAGTGACGCAAAATAAGGGGTAATGGTTTTACTGGATACCTCAGGCTAGCAAAGAAAAACCTCTGTGCCAGGCCTGGGTTGCCTTGTTTGTTTTTTGTTTTTTGTTTTTTGTTTTTTTGTTTTTTGAGTTGTTGGCCAGTAGGGCTGTTTAAATATCCAAACACTACAGGCTACTTCCATTGCTCTTAGTTACCCTCCACAACTCAATGGCAAGAGCCTGTGGCTGAAGACCCTACACACTTGAGTCATAATAACATGGAGAAATCAAGCCAGTGCTGAAAGGTACTGCTGGGGGCAGAAAAGTAATTATTAACCTTAGCGAGCTGTGAATTGTGAGTGCTACAATAAGGACTGGCCTGGCAAAGTGCACCCACTGGCGCACTAGTGACATGAATGTTACAGGGGTGGCCAGTCACTTTTAATTTAAGGTCTTTTCTACAATACAGAAGCCACATTTAGCACCATTACTGGGGCCAAGAACTAGTAACTAAATAGGTCATAGAACTAACTAGTGTTGTTGTTCTGGATAGACACAGTGTTAAAGTGACTCCTAATGAAGTAACACTCTATCCAAAGACTAGTACACCACTAAGCCCTTGTCAGGAAAAACTGCCTGCAGTGGATGACAATTAACACTGCTCAACACGCAAATAAGAGACTCCTGAGTGCTCAGCACTGAGTGAGACATCTATAGTATGCCCCCTCCCTCCTTCCCCAAGATCCTCAAGGACAGATAGAGCCTAAGAGCCAGAGGTTGTAGATGACTACAGTGAAGTGTTTCCGGTACACAGCAAGACAGCTGTACATACATACGGACTTAAACCAGTTGTGGTGGCATGCACAAGATGTGTGTGAGTTCAAAGCAGACAAAAATCACAGCTTGGAGTAGACAGGAGTTCAGGAATTGTCACCCCTAGCTGAGGTGCTGTTGGCAATTGGTAGCTGCTGAAAGAAGGACAGTCAATTTTCTTTACTGGTGTGACCCCCTCAGTATGTCATCGACCCTCCCATGCCCCCAATCCCCCCAACCCCTTCCCCACCCCCCTTAAACCCTTCACACTCAAGAATATGCAAATTAGACTTGATGGGGGAAGGAAGGGAGGGAGGGAAGGAGGGAGGATACAGGAAGATGAGTGGGTAGAGAGGTAGATCTGAGAAGAGTTGGGGGAGGGGTATAAATATGATCAAAATACATCATATGAGATTCTCAAATGACTTCTTAAAACATAGTATTTAAAATTAATGATTTTTCTCAGCTTAAGTTGTCATTGCAAGTACTGCGGTCGCACCAGTGCTACAGTAGTGGCTCACTCACTGGGTTCATTGGCCACATCATGCTCTGTGGGAAAAGCTTTGGCAGAAGGAATGAGGGAAATCTGACTCCAGAAACTGGGGAGTTGTGAGATGAGGCAGCGAAGGTCACGGGGCTGGTGCATTCCTTGGAGGAATCCAGGGGACAGAGAGACAGAAAAGGCAGAGACATTGAAGCAATCTGTAAAGGGGTGCTAGCTAGATTTGGCCAGCCCTATCGGGAGGCACATAACATAGTAGCCAGTGAACCTACAGGTGAGAACTGTGCTACCGAGTAGGGTGATGGGGCTATTGGCAGGGAGGATGGAGGGAGGAAGGTGCGGTTGACTGAGCTAGGACTGTTTCTTTGTTCCCTTGGTGATCTAGCCACTCTCCAGGGTTGGCTCGGAATCCACCAACTTCCACTGGGCTGGCTCTCCCTATGCCACACTCACAGCACCTTGGACAGCTCCTCCCTGACCCTGTATACAGTTGAATGGCATGTGTTTATGGGTTCTATAAGGGAACCTGCTCCTTTAAGATCTGTGAAGGGAAGGACAGCACCTGTTCTTGTTTTTCATTATATTTCCAGATCCCAACCCAGTTCCCCAACACATGGTAGATATTCCATAAATATTCACCCGAAGAACAGAATCCAGTTAGCTGTTAGTTAAGATGCCTGCCACCTTGGAGCCCTTCCCTGAAGTCATTTCCACTTCTCAAATGCTGATGGACTTGGGAGTCTAACTAATCTCATTGGCTTCATCCACAGACCAGCTGCTTTTACAGAACTAACAAAAATTTTCATGAGGTCCCCTCAGCCCACCCCCTCCCCCATGCAAGAAGCACATAGTAAACGCTCTTCCCATTGATAATGAAGGGGAAAGAACCCCTCCGAGAATCACCAGGGAAGTGAGAATCATCCATCTACACCCATGATGGCAAGGGGGTGTACTGTCATCAACACAGACTGCCAAGAGTCTGCTTCAGGCAGGGCCTGGTGGCTTCAGGGCTGTGTTCTGGGCCATCAAACCTTGGAATGCTACTTTCTGCCAGCTCAACAATGCAGGACCAGAAGCCACAGCCTGCCTGGCCTCCTGTCTGGGGGATTCAGGCTCTCTGACTGGCCTCCTGGTCAAAGGTCTGTGAGGAACCTTGGCATCCCCTAGAGAACTTAAGTCTAGCTTGGCTCTCGGGAACTAGAAACCAAACAACTGTCTTTCTAGCTGCTCCTGCCCATCCTAAATCATCCACTAAGGATTTTATTCAAAGCCAGTTTCCAATCTCAACAGGGCCTGATTATATCTCTGCTTGTTTTTCACCTGGGAAAGAAAATCACTTATTGCAAAGAGGAAAGGCTATGCTTTAGGCATTCAGAAGTCCACCTGGGTTCGTACTTAGTTACCAGCAGCAGAGGTGCATCCATATTTTTCTTGTTGTGGTGCACCAGGCACGTGGTACCCAAGGAATAACTCCATCCATATCCGTAGGCCTGTATACAAGATACCTGAGGACAGGGGCCTGCCTCAGTGGGGTTGGCTGGAGTGATGTGAAAATCATGATTGACAACGTAATAATGAACAGCCAACAGGAAGAAGATATGCTCAACTGATCCAGCCAACAACGGATGTCCTAATGGGATTCAGAGCGTCGCATTTTAGTGCAAAAGGGAAAAAAAGCACCAAACGATGGAAGAAGACAGAAGACACAAACAAAATTCACAGGATTCATTCAGCATATAAGCAACTCTTACCCTCACCCATATACACACTCTTGGCTCTCTTTGTCACCCTTTCAACCTGTCTCAATTTGGGACACACACTGCCTGCTGGAGTACAACACACAGAGGGAAGGGAAAGTGCTGAGGGGTGAGGAGAAGCTGTGTTCTGTGGGGCCTGGAGTCTCCCTGACTGGCTCTTTCGTGCCCACAGGCCCTGGCACAGGTGTACGGATTCTGTGTCTGTCAGCTGTCAGAGCGCAGCACGCTGGGAACAGACAGAATGTCTTGGCTGCAGAATCTGGTCATCCTGGGGCTGCTGGGATCTAGGAGACATGAAGGCTGAGCCAAGTCCCAGGAGGGGGACCTAAGAGCTTAAAGAAAAACTAGAAGGAAAGAAAAAACTAGAGGGAAACTATTTACCCAACCAGGGCTCACCCTTCAGGAAAGGGAACAGGAGCCCCCAAAGGACCATCTCTATTTAAACAGGCTTGTGCTTGTCTCCTGGGTCGTCAAATTAGAGAAGTCATAGAACTGATTCAATGGAACTGATGGAGGATGCTGGAACTGGTTCTGTGGACCAGGAAAGAAAAGAAGAGCATAGCAAAGAAAAGAGGAAAGGAAGGAAGGAAGAGAAGGAAGGAAGAAAAGATGAGGGGAGGAGGGAAGAGAGAGGGACAGGGGAGAGGGATGGAAGGAGGGAAAGAGAGACCGGACAGGAAGTCAGGAGAGAAAGAAGGAGGGAGGGAGAGGAAGAGGGGGAGAGGCAAGGGTAGCAGGAAGGGGGCACTGGTAGCATTGTAGCATCCAGCATGGCGTGCTGCAGCATCACTCAATGATCCCAGAAATGCCTTTGCAGGGAGGGATCATCAACACAAACAGGGATGTTCAAATCATTTTCCCCAAGGTTGCGCTGGGGCGAGCAAAGGTGCCAGGCTCTTTGTTTTCTGTGTCTCTCTGGCCTGGGAAGCAGGGCTGGATCCTAAGTACCAGGGGACCCATGGCCAGCCCACAGGCTGGTTTTCTTTTTTAATCTTTGCCCTGGAAGCTGAGAGAGCTGGCCAAGCCTAACAGGAAGGACTAACAGGGGAGCTGCCCATCTGCAGGTTTAGACCTCTTGAGAGAAGCAAGGTCATGGCCTGTCCCTCAAAGATGATTCCCAGCTCAGGTAAGGCTCCCTAGCTTCCCTGTGGGCCCCTGTGTATCCTTAGTAATGGCATTATTATTCCCTCTCTGAGTCTGGGCTGATTAATCTAATTTGCACATGTGAACGAGAAGCTGCTCTGATCCATTTAATATGTTGGGACCGCATCCCAGCTCATTTGCATGGTGGGGATGGCCAAGGGAGGTGGCTCCTGTCCCCTGCCTGCCTCCCTCCCCTGTCCTGCCTCCTACCAGGCAAATTCTTGCTGAGCAGGCAAATGGTGATCCATGCTGCTGCTTTTAAGTCTTAAAACCCATTAGGAGTGTATTAGCAGACATGCTGAGAGCTCATTTGAGTAATAAAAATCTTCTTTTTGTGTGTGTATAGCCAATAAAACAGAAGAAAGAAAACCAAGAAAGAAAGGTGGAAGGAAGAAGAAGGCTAGACAGGCATGGTGGTTAGGGTAGCAGGCTAGGGTGTGGCTGCACAATTGGCTGAATGGGGTTCCACAGCCTTGGTCACGTGACAGGTGATGAGAAGAAAACGGAGTGGTGATCCATAGAAACATTTGCATTTCTAGCAGTGTCCATGGCTCAGCTGCAGCCCAGGAAGGTAGGGGACACGTGCCATAGGCCCCTGAAATGCGGTCGGGAGCCCCAGCTCATTTGCGTGCAAGATGGGCAGTTATCAGTATGACCAGTTGTAGCCATATGCCCAGAAGACAGATCCCTGGTCCAGGTGGCCCTCCATCTATATACCTGACTAGGCTTGCTGTTGTTCCCAACTCTAGGCTGTCCTGACTCCAGCCCGTGGGGTGGAAGACTCCTAAGTCTGGCACCGTTCAGACTGAACTCTCTGCCCCTTTTGTCAGGTAGCCTCCGCTGTCCTAAGTGAAAAAGTTTGGGGCTGTGACTGACACATGGAAAAGCAGCTATACAACAGGTATCCAGTATAAAATGAAAATGCAGGACCCCTTGTTCAGGCATCAAGGAGAACTTAAATAGCACTGGAGGAAACTACTGAACTAGGCTTGGGGTCCTTTGATGCACAGCACAGGTCACATGCCCATGAATCCACCTCCCCCCAGGTAAGTGTGAAAAATCCAATTATTAGCCATTTATGTGTGGGTGTTCCCAAAGAGGTTGATCCATGATTTAAGAACGTTAAAATATACAGGTGTCATGCACTGCCTGGATTCTCCCTAATGAACACATTGAAGAAAAGGCTTTGGAAGGTCTCCAGCACCCAGCCTCCTTGATGCTACCTCTGGCTACAGCTGGCCCCAGATGTTACAGTTTCCCCTAATGACCTATTAAGGCCCAGTAAGTGAAGACTTATGTGAGTTCTTTTGTATGAATCTAGGAGAAAAGCTGCAGGGAAATCCTCTTAGAGTTAATCCCTCTGAGAACAGGGGCTGAGACTACAAGAATGAGGAGCCAAAGGAGGAAGCCAATTAGAGGGGGCATTGGCAGTGGGAAGGGTCTTTCCTGTGATGGACAGAGACAGGCACCAACGACTAGAAGGCTTTAATGGTGTCATCTCAAGGCCTAGCTGTGTTCTGGGTCTCAGTAACAAGAGCTTCAATGCCACTGGTAGAATCTGTGTTTCTGTCTGTCTCTGTCCTGTCTCTGTATCTGTCTTTTTCTCATCTCTCTCTCTCTCTGTCTGTCTCTCTGTCTCTCTCTCTGTCTCTCTCTGTCTCTCTCTCTCTCTCTCTGAGATCTTAAAACTTGCTTAGGGCAACCAGGCAAACACACAAGGATATTTGTACAGCCTGGTTGGTTTACAGTTAGAATTTTAAAAGAAGAGATTAGATTAATGGCCTTCAGGAGAGGATTTTAAGCTGGGTCTTGCATTACATGCCTGTAATCTCAGCTACTCAGGAGGTTGAGGCAGAGGCAGGGGCAGTTTTAGGCCAGTCTAGGCAACTACATGAGCCCCTATCTCAAAGGAAACCATGGGAAACACGGCTGAGTAAAGTGCATGTATAAAGCTCTGAGCTCAATGAAGGGAAAAGAGAGGGGGAGGGAGAGAGGGGAAGGGGGAAGGGGAGGGAGGAGGAGGGGAGAGAAAGTGAAAGTAATTTTGGTAAATGTGTGTTGCTACATTAGCATAATGGAATTCTGTGTAACTATTAAACAATGGTGGTGTGGGAAAGATTTCTTTTTAAAGATGTCAAATAAAGATATTTACACTTTTTATTTCCCTTGATATCTAAAGGGAACAACAACAATAAGAACAAAACAGGGAGTAAAGGCTGCACCTCAGTGAAAGAGGATGTGGTCCACCATGAAGCAGAGAGAACAAACAGTGTGGATGCAGGCACGGAGCAGAGCTGACAGCCTCCATAGGCACGCTCACACATCAGTAAACCCGGCTTTTCCTAGGACAGAGAAGCTCACCCTACGAAGGCCTGGGTGGACTTTCAGTAAGAGTCTCAGAGAAACAGAGATATGGCTGCCTTAGATAAAGTGGAATATCAGAGGGAGTCTTAGCACCGTCAAAAGGCAGTGTGGGTGGGGGGGAGTAGTGGCTCAGGAGTGAAGAGCACTGGCTGCTCTTCCAGAGGACCTGGGTTCAATTCCCAGCACCCACATGGCAGCTCATAATCACCTGTAACTCCAGACCCAGGGGATCGGATGCCCCTTCCCAGCTTTCACAGGCACTGCACAGATGCATAGCCACACAAGCAGGCAAAGCACCCATAAACATAAAATAATAAATAAAGCATGAAAAAAGATTTTAAAGGTGAGGAGTCAGGAGAGGCCATGATGCCTCCCCTCATTAACAGCTATGGGCCAGCCTCTGTCCCAGAGAGGCTGCAAGGTGAGGCAGTGGGCAGAGAAGCTGCACACTCAGTCACACAGAGCAGCTCTGACATGAAAGAAATAGGAACAGGGTGTCCTGACAGGCTACCTTGCACCCCTAAACCTACCCTGAACTGCCCAACTTGGCCTACAGAGCAGACCTACCCTGCTCAGTCCCATGTTCTATGACCCAGAGGCTGGCATTTTATTCCTCCATAAACAGCTGACTCAGGGAGGCAGAGGAGGAGGGAGAGGAGGAGGGAGAGGAGGAGGGAGAGGAGGAGGGAGAGGAGGAGGGATGGGGGAATCAAAAGAAACAAGATGAATTTTTCAAAATACCACACTTCTCTAGTCTCAAAGAAATAGCCAATTATAGCCGGGCGTGATGGCACACGCCTTTAATCCCAGCACTTGGGAGGCAGAGGCAAGCAGATCGCTGTGAGCTCGAGGCCAATCTGGTCTACAAAGTGAGTCCAGGACAGGCTGTTACATATGAAAACCCTATCTCGGAAAATTAAAATTAAAAAAAATAGCCAATTGCCTTTTAAATTATTTATTTAAAAGTAGTATCAATATGTCAATGAAAATTCAAGGAGGAATGGAAGGCGAACTGACAGCGCAAGTGAGGGACAAGGAAGCTGGAAGGTGAGCGAAGGAAGAGAAAGACCATGGAGAGGAGCAAGAGGAGAAGGAAGAGGAAGGGAGGGAAGGAGGGAGGGAGGAGGGTAGAGGAAGTCAGAGAAGACGTGGGAAGACCAACTAGACAAACCCGGATCCTCTAGCCAGGATCTGGGCATTGCCGGCGAGCTTGATGAAAGCCAATAAATGAATGGAAAAGATCAAATATACGAATACAGCGATAAAGAGGAACACACACACACACAGAGTATTGACAAGAGAGAGAGCCAACATATCCATAGAGGAAAAACATATAGAAAGAGATAATCAATGAGAACATCCCCGAAGTAGAGAGTGCTGAATCTCAAAATCAAAGGGGCCCAGGAGGTCTCCAAAAACCTTATATACAGCCACCACCTTCAGGCTATCCTCACACAAAGCTACTGAACTACGAGGGGGTTGGGGGAGGCGTGAATCATCCAGGCTTCCAGGCAGAAAACCCAAGATAAACAGGAGAGAAATAGTGCTGGCGAGCCTCGCGCCGATCAATCTGTGCAAGCTCGGAGAGAATTACAGCCTAAAAACTGTAGCCGCGCAGAAGTTGTCATTTAAGTATTTAGACAACAGGCAGACATCCCCCGAGCATGTAAGAATTTTGAAATTACAGCACCCATGAGCCTTTCTTTTAAAAATTACCTGACAGTGAACTTCAGTAGAGCAAGGGATCAATCAAAGCCTAGAACACGAGAATGCAAAACACGCAGCCAAAAGATGGGTGCCGAGTGGTCGGGCTTATGAGATGCGGAGCGTAAGACTCTACGCTGTGAGACCAGCCGCACAGGACGGTGGCCCAGTGGGTAAAGACACTTGCTACCAAGCCTGAGGGACCCATGTTTGATCCCTGGGTCCCATGCGGTAGAAGATGTGGCATGGTACATGTATACCCGCATATTCACTCACACACACACACACACACACACACACACATGCATACACACACATACACACACACATACACACACACATACATACACATACATACACACACACATACACACACACATACACACACATACATACACACACACATACACACACACATACACACACATACACACACATACACACACACATACATACACATACATACACACACACATACACACACATACATACACACACACATACATACACACACACATACACACACACATACATACACACACATACACACACACATACACACACACATACACACACACACATACATACACACACACACACACACCAAGTAAATATGGGTAAGCACGGGCACACACCTTTAATTCTATTACTTGAGAGGCAGAGGCGGAAGCAGGTGGATCTCTGTGAGTTCAAGGTCAGCCTGGCCCACGCAATAAAATCTAGGCCAACCAAAATTATATGGTAAGAGCTTGTCTAAAAATAGACAAGTAAAAGCAATAAAAAAATTAATGAACAGACCATCTTTCAAAATAATAATTAATGTTGCAAAAATCATCATCATCATAAGAGTAATGAAAATAGGGCTAGAGAGACGGCTCAGTTGGTGCCAAGAGCGTTTCAAGCAAACATGAGGACGGAGTTCAAGTCTACCCTGTCCCAGTGCTGGAGCCAAATCAGGGAGCTGCAGGCTCAGTGAGAGACTCTGACTCAAAATAATAATAATAAATAATGATGAGAATGGCTATAACGTCTTAATGAGTTCATCAAACTTGGCTCTTGGCTTTATAAGCATATTTTAGGAACTAGGCTCCATTTATGCAAAGTTTAATGATGCCTTCAATTTTACCTTAATTTTCTCCATCTGTTGAAATTAAGTAAAATTTCCAAAAGTAAAAACAAAATTGAGATCGTGCAGCAATCCCCTTTTTTTATCAGGAAGTCTTTCCTTGCAGCTGTCCCAAAAACTTGGTGTCTTCCCAAGGTAGCTTAGATGAGCAGGGTGACCCGTTCAAAACACTGACGATGCTCCTGCCTCCCACTGTCGGAACGTCGCCTGTTTACAAAACGCTTTGTACTCTCGCATTGTGCCATATTGCTTTAGTGTCGCTAACAGAAATGAGTTATTTAAAAAGACTAAAATCATTATCCCTTCTCCGTGCCGATGAGGTAGCTCCATACCAGGGCGCCTCGTCTGTGGTCACATGAGACACAAGTTCTGAAGTCCTGGGTTCTGGGCTTCCCTGGCGGTTGGGGTTTGGCTGTGAAGTGCTCCCCCCAAAAGGCCTGTGCTTGAACACATCTGGCACTGCCGTGTGGGGGAAGCGGAATCTTTTGTGGTAGGCGACGGTGAGGGTTAGTGTTAATCATGAGACTGACAACGCCTAGATTCAGGGCCCCCGGGCATTGTCTTAATTGCATTAACTAGGACGGGAAGATGTGCCCACTGTGGGCGGCACCATTCCCTGGCTGGGATCCCGCACTGCGCACCGAGTGGAGAAAGGGAGCTGAGCCACAGCTTGCCGCCATCTCTCTCTCTCTCTGCTTCTCGACTGCAGACAGCGTGTGACCAACTGCCCCCTAACCACCGCTTGTGTGACTTCCCTTCAGCGATGGCTTATATCCTCAAACTGTGAGCCAAAATGAACCTGTCCTTCCTAAGTTGTCTTTGTTAGAGTAACTTATTACACTAACGTAAAAAGAATTATGACAGGCCTAGCTGGAAGGGAGCGGTCAGTGGGGTTAAGCCTCTCTGAGGGCTGTAGCCTAGCTCTGCTTCCGGCCCAAGCTCTCTGCTTCCTGGTTGGTATCCTGGGAGCAGTGGCACCTATACGTTATCGATGCCACAGATTATCAATCTGCTTCGGGCGTCGTGCTTCCCCCGCTACAACGAACTGCACCATCTGAACAAACCGAAATAAATCCTTCCGTTACCAGGTAGGTGTCGGCCACCATCAACAAGAAAAATCAACCAACACACCCGTCTGCGGGTGTCTTGTGCCTCACTTTCTTCGTCTGTCAAATGGGGAAATAAGAAGTCACAGTACCTACTTCAGAGAGCAGCCGTGAGGAACAAGTAAGACAGTGATCGGAGCAGGCCAGGGCCATGCTGGGACTTGATGAATGTTAATGTTCGGGGTACCATCAGGTCTTGCTGCATGCTACTTACAAGTGATTTGCACGCTGCCTTCTAGGCAGCACATAAATTCAAAATTTCCCCATGTTCTTTGGGGAAGAGTTCTCTGACTGTTTGTCTCTAGGTCTTCAACAGTTGTCAGGCCGAGATGTCATTAAACAAATAATTAGCAAAGGGCCTGATCGCACGCGTGGGGACTGGCAGCCATTCCCAACCCCTAAATGAGCACCGATGCATTAATGCACTCTTGTTCCATCTGCTCCTGAAGCCACGAGCCTTACAAACTGCACTCCATGTTCTAAGGCAGTAGTTCATGTAAGTCAGCAGTAGTCGCTCTGGGTCCAGGTGTTCTAGCCAGGGCTACGTAAGAGGGTAATCCATGGGGGCGGTCTGCCTCCCCCAGCCTTGAGGAATGGACTGTCATAAGTGTCACCTCTGAAACTTTGCCGTGAGACAGGCAAAGTAAGGAAGTCAGCCAGGGCCGAAGGACTTCCCCAGGCTCTTTCTCTGCTCCTCATCTCACAGCTCCTTCCTGCTCTCCTTTCCCCTGGTACCCAGGTCCCGGGTATGTAGCGGCTGGAGAGACAGTACCCTGAAAGTTGTGCTGAGATCATGGGAGTCACAACCGCTTCCCCTTGTGGTCTCACCAGCAGCACTGGATTAGCCTCCAAGAACAAACGCTCTTGGCTCCCAGAGGCAAAAACAGAGGCTTTTGATTTCTCTGAGATAAGACTCCTCTGCAGGAACTTGGTTTTGTGCCTTTACTGTCATTGCTTCTTACAAGGTGACTAATAAATAATCCCCATTACACAAGCCCAGCCTGCATCCATCATGCCCCGACTGCCGGCGCTGAGCGATGATCCCTAATGGGCAATAATAATAGCTCCCATTTATTGATTGGGCACCGGGTGCCAGGCACTGGCCGCAGCATCCCCGCCTAGTTTCTTCTTCGTGGGAAGATATGGTCCCTCCTCTGCCTGGCTAGCCCGGTTTAAGCTCCCTCTAGGAGGAAACGCCCAGATCCAGTGCCTCATGGGAGGGGGGTGTCATGTGCCTGCACATGGCAGTGCTTTGTGCTGGACTGGCCTTCTTTCAGGCAGGCGTGGTCAGAATCGGGTCTCTAGGGGAGGCTGGCTCTCAGCCTTTGCAGAAGGCCAGTCCAACGTGCACAGCTCCTGCATTTATTTCTCCAGCATTTGTCCAGTGATGGAGAATGACCTCACCCCATCTCATGTGGTTCTGTACGTGCTGCCCATCACGTTGCAACCCCCTCCCTGTCCCTGGTGGGACAGGTGCACTAGCTATTACCTTATCCCTAGGCCCAGATCTTAATACTTGACACAGACACCTTAAGGGTTTGTCAGGAGAGTTTGCTCTGACTCGTGACTCGGGGGATATAGTCCACAGTGGTGGGGCAGGTGTGGTAGCAAGGGTGGGAGCTTGCAGGAGCCAAAACCACATGGCAGCCAATGAGAAAACAAAAAGGCTTGGGCCAGAGGCAGGGCTGCTCTCTATAACTGATGAGGGCCCCACTACCTGTGACCCACAGACACCAGCACCACTTCCCAGGTAGAGCTACCACATGTTCAGACTTTGTGAGCCTTTAGGAGACATTTCCCATTCCAACCACCACATCTGTCCCATTCCGAGTCTCCTGTGGTTTCTCTGAGGTGTGACCCAAGATGGCCAAGACCAGATTTTCCATGACTTTTGATTTATACTATTGGGAGAAATGCAGTTTTTCCTCTTTTTCTAGGACCATCACAGAAACCAAACTTCCCAGGATCCGCCTTGTGGGCGTATACGAGACACAAGGTAAAGCTATGTGACGGACAAGGAGGAGACATTGGATACAGCTTTTTCTGAAACCACTTACACTTGAAACTACGTAATAGAGCCCCTTTCTCACGCCTGTTCTTCTGCAGTTGTTTTTCCCTCGTGACAAGCTGTCCCAGAAGTTTCCACTGGAACCCCGCCAGCTTGCTGGAGCACTGGGAACCCCAAGCTTTATCTAGTAATCAAGGGTTTCTTTGCCAGCCTCATTCTTTGAATATCTACCATATTTCCTTGATTCGAGCATGCTTTTTCAATAATGACACGCGCTGTCAATTTAATTAGCGCTTTTCTGGAAGAGAAAGGAGTAGAAAAACCAGAAGCCAGGCTACAGTTGTTGGTTGTAAGATGTTTCAGGTCCTCAAGGGTTAAAGCATGGAAGGTCTGGGAGGGCAGGAAGCACATATTGGAATTGGGGAAGGATGGGTTCCCCCTGCCTCCCGCCCCCAGGGAACCTTGTAGGAACAGATGGTGTGAAGTAGGGTCCAGGTCCTCCTGCGGCCTCTTCAAATGCCATCATAATTTCATCCAATTGATCATCTCCAACGACCCCCGCCCCCATGCCATGGGCCGTTACGTTCTGAGAGATATTACCATGGACACCCTCAATCCTTTGGGGGTTGGTGTGGGGGGGGAGGTGGGGAGGTCAGGACCTGCTGTCATTCATGGGTCATCTGCCAACCACCTCTGACAGCGGTAGCCACAGAAAGGCTACAGTGAGGCACCGTCTCCTACTGTCTTCCATCAATAGATGTTCATACTGATACTGGGAATCATGAGCTGAGTCCCCGCTCAGGGAAAATGATCTCTCAATAGGGAGGCCAATTAGATGTGAAATAGAGAAATACCCAAGTCGAAATAGATCCAGACAAAGTATGTCTGCCTGGGAGACCTTCCTCTGTCTCAGCCGAGAGAGAGAGAGAGAGGGTAGGGGTTCTGCCTGGCTAGTGGCAGGGCGTACGCTCACTTCTGCTTGGGTGTTTTATGGAGTTACCTCTGAGATGAAATAGGTAGTGGCCAGGTTTTAGGAGAGGGTTTGGTGTGAGAGATGGAGAAAAGCAGTGACTTCGAATGCCCCCAAATGAGCTGGGTAGATAACTCCATCTGCAAAGTGCTCACTGTGTAAGCAAGAGCACGTGGGTTTGATCCCCAGAACCCAGAGAAGATAGCCAGGCATGGTGGCTGGCTCTTGTAATCCCAGCATTGGAAAGAGGCGACAGGTGGCTTGCTGGCCAGCTAGTCTTAGCCTACTTGGTGATTTCTAGGCCAATGAAAGACCCTACTTCAAAACAAACAGACAAACAACAAGCAACAAAAAGCCAACAGCAGCTGGCGCACACACATGTGCACGCTCCACTGCTGTTTCCCTATACAGCAGATCAGTGATTGCTCTAGGAGCAGGTGTTTTCCATGCAGCCCCTGATGGCTCTGTCACACAGGCTCTGATGTACTCCTGAAACAGGAGTGCTGCCATTAGAGGGTGAAGCTCCCAGGCCTGGTCCCATGACCCAGGAGGGCCCTGTCTTCTGGACTATAGCCTTCCACCTCATTTGGTCAGCCCACTGTACGCCTGGCTTTCTGCCTCCATTTCTTCAACTGGTACTACAGCTCCGCTGACACCAGGATTTTCTCTGAAACTGGCCACATAGGCTGGGACCCCAATGATCTGATGAGCTCAGGAATTTTTCTCCTTCGAATTAGGCTGGACCTCAGGGCCGCTGTGGAGGTGTCCTTTGTGGCAAGAGCACACAGAGCATCTCCTTGGTCCTTAGGAAGCACTCATTTAATCTTTAAGTAGCACCTCTTCCCCCCCACCTCCCCTTTCGCCCAGAGAGCACTCACTCAATCTTTAAGAAGCACTCATCAAGTCATCGGGCAGCACCCCTTGGACCTGGGAAGTATTGCTTCAGTCTTCAGTGAGAACTTTTTTTCCGCTCTCAAGGAGCACCCTTTTGGCAGTCCAGAAGCACTCATTCAGCCCTTAGACCATAGGGAGCACACGCTCAGTTCTCAGGGAGCACTCTGGCATAGCCTCCTCCATACATAAAGCATAAATCAAGGCTGTGGCCCTGGTGAGAGGCTTCTCCTGTGTTTCTCTCAGAAGCTGAGATGAGGTCAACCTCTCAAGTCTGGCCTGGCCTTCTCTGACCCCTGCTGGTGAAGACCTCTCTAGCTTCCCCCACAAATTGGTGTACCATTGTTCAAAGATGTCACCATGCAGTGCTGGAGAGGAAATGCGTATATGTTGCTGGAGAGAACATTAATCTTTCTGGGAAGCTATTTGAAAACCACACACCAAAACTCTTTGAAATCGCCGTGCCTATATGGATTTATTCAAAGGAAATAATCAGATGCAACTCAATGATTTATGTATAGGAATTTTTCATTGCAGCATTATCTATCAGGGAAAATGTGGAAACAAACTAAAATTTAAGCACAGGGGACTGCTTAAATAATTACAGCAATATAAATACTATAAATATATGGAAGTGTTTTATGTATACATATGTACATCTGTATTTCTAATTTTATGCAAAGATACACGGAAGAATAATATATTCACTGTAGCTATACAGGGGGTCAGATAACAGATGGTTTTAATTTTTCACCCTTGTGACTTTGTCATCCCTCCCACTGCCCACCATGAACGTGTGCCAGAATTTGTTAAAGGAAAGACAAGGGACTTGTGTGCGGGAGGCGGAGGGAGGCCCGAGTGAATACATAAAGAGCAAATGACGTCCCGGGTGGATGTGCACGGTTGACAAGAGCATGGCCATTTTGAGGACCTGATTGATGCCTCAGACCCATGAGACATTGGCAAAGCCTTCCCCATATGGGTCAGGCTCAAGACTGACAAAGCTATCTTCTTCTGCCCACATATGAGAGTGTTATGGACGATTAGTCAGTGTAGGCAAAGACTTAACAACTGTGGCTTCCTGCTCGCGGATGTTTCCAGCCCAGGGCTGCTCACCCACAGACACCTCCTCAGGACACTGCAGAGCCTGCTCTCCCTGTGCTAAACATAATGAACACGCTGAGGTCAGTTGGTGGGATTCCATCAGCGTGCGCACAGACTACTGGAGCCCAGCTTTTCTGTATCCGTGTGTCTGTCACATTTTTTAGTGCCACTGTCCTTTCTTTATTCCCTTGCCACCCCTAGTTAAAGACCAGAGCCAAACTCTGGGGGTGCCGTGGCACTGGAGGATAGCTCAGTGAGTAAAGAATTTGTTGTGCAGACATGAGGACTTGAGTTCAATCCTTAGAACACATGAAAGTAATCTGGGAGTGGTGAGGAATGCCTGTGGTGAGAATGCCTGTGGTGGGAATGCCTATGGTGGGAACGCCTGTGGTGAGGAATGCCTGTGGTGAGGAATGCCTGTGGTGGGAATGCCTGTGGTGGGAATGCCTGTGGCGGGAATGCCTGTGGCGGGAATGCCTGTGGTGGGAATGCCTGTGGTGGGAATGCCTGTGGTGGGAATGCCTATGGTGGGAATGCCTATGGTGGGAATGCCTGTGGTGGGGAATGCCTGTGGTAGAGAATGCCTGTGGTAGAGAATGCCTGTGGTGGGAATGCCTGTGGCGGGAATGCCTGTGGCGGGAATGCCTGTGGTGGGAATGCCTGTGGTGGGAATGCCTATCGTGGGATTACCTATGGTGGGAATGCCTATGGCGGGGAACGCCTGTGGCGGGGAACGCCTGTGGTGGGAATGCCTGTGGCGGGAATGCCTGTGGCGGGAATGCCTGTGGTGGGAATGCCTGTGGTGGGAATGCCTATCGTGGGATTACCTATGGTGGGGAATGCCTATGGTGGGGAATGCCTGTGGCGGGAACGCCTATGGTGGGAACGCCTATGGTGGGAACGCCTATGGTGGGAATGCCTATAGTGGGAATGCCTATGGTGGGGAATGCCTGCAATACCAGCCCAGGCAGAGGGAGACAGGACATTGCTGAGGCTTACTAGGTAGCCAACCTAGTAGATTTAGCAAATTCCAGGACAATGAGAGACGATGTCTTAGGCAAGTTTGTCCTCTGGATTTTACATGCACACACGCAAATGAGTGTCCCCAAGACTCGCTGCCATGCTATAGTTTGAGTCCTAATATTCTGACCTTTTGAAGAGCCTAGAGTTGTCCTTTCAACCAGTGAGATGCTGCTTCTTTATGAAGCATATGAGGTAAGCCAGGATTCTGAAACTCTCCGGTGGCTGTCCTTAGCCAGTAGCTTGATTCTGAGAGGAGGGAAGGGAACAAAGCCCACAGCTGCACATGGCACTTAGTGTCCCACACTCATCTCCCATGTCCCCACATCCAGCCTTCCATCGCCATGGGAGAAGACTCAGCAAGCATTTGTCTTGAATGCCAAGTTGTTCCCCGTCCTCACTGACTCCAAACACCAATGGTTTCAGCCGCGCCCTATTTGCCACCTAAGGCATCTAAGGCATCGTGGCTGGGCAGAAGCTCCAGTGAGCCAGAGTGAAGAAATGCTGGGCTAAAGTGCTAGGAAAATGGCCTGGGTTCCGTCAGTTGTGTCAGTGGACACTGACTGCGTGAGGTCAGCCACTGGGATCCAGCCCTGTGCTACCGTCTTGCAAGATCTAACTAAAACACAGCCAGCATCAAACAGCTCTCCCATCTCCACACGGATGGGCAGCCTCTAACAAAGGTGAGTCTTGATGGAAAAGAGAGGGGAGTCCTAAGATACTTGATACTCATACGTTCATTTACTTGTTGATATTTATCTATACTTAAGTGTGTGGCTATCCACTTACCGTCCCTTCCTTTATTAGACTAGAACCTTGGGCAAGACCCACGCTGCATCAGAAATATTTCCAGGGCCTTTTGCGTGCCTTGTAGGTAGGTAGATGTGTACTTTCACTATGAATGAATGCATGAAAGAAAGAATGGATGGTAGCCTTCAGTCCTCACTGCTCTTCTCCTTCCAGCCTAGCTGATGATGACTGATGTGATTCCCTGGGTTTCCCATCTGGCCCTCCCATCACCCACACACAGGGTGCATCTGAACCTGTTAGCATCTTGGGAACCTGCTGTCATCTTGGGAAAAGGAGTCCTGCCTCTTCCTCAGCTCATTCTGACCTCCTTCAGGACTTTGCTGCCCTCCTCTGCTTTCTAGGGAACTCTTTCTTGCTTTAGATGTAGCTTTGGTACAGTAGTTCAAAATTATAGCCAGCTCGCAGGGACTGCCACTCCTCCTAGGACTCCAGTGTGTCAGGAGGAGTGTCCAACCACCCCTTTCTAGGGCTCACCTCCACTTCAGACTTCATCCCCACATAGTATGGAGTCAGGGGCCCCATGATGCTGATCCCTGCTCCACTTGGGCAACTGGCCAAAGTGGGATTCCCCAGGCATTAGGTGGGCTCTGCCATTCTGTTCCATTGGCTGGGCTGTCTACCACACTGTGTACTCTTCTGGGAGCCCAGTCACAGTGCCAGCACAGCCTTCTCCCGGCCCCTAGATCTCTGTGGTGCCCTCCCCCCGCACGGACTCCTTTCTCCTTCTGTCCTTTGTATGTCCAGGAATCATGTAATGGTCATATAGACCTTCGCAGGGACCCATATCTTACATGAAATGAACCAGGAGTCAAATACAGTCCCCTTCTCCACAGCATACTTGGAGCTGGAGGCCTGAAGCTGCTTGCCTTCCTGGGAGCACACCTTCGGCTCCCTATCCCTTGGTGTTGATTGGAATGCTGAAAGCTTCCGATTTTACGCCTATGAAGCACTCCTACCCATGATCACATCTCACCCCCCGATGCTGGACCGCTGAGTGGTTTTCAAGCCATGTGGAAACCCTCCTGCCATTCTTCCCTCAGCACCACAGCAAACCCACGATAAGCCTGATGGTGTCGCTGCAGCAGGTGGTGGTGCTCCCCTAGCATTCCCACAGGCTCACCCACCTACGCCCCTTCCTGCCCTTATTCAGGCTAAGGAGGGAGCCTTTCACACCCCTTGCCAGCCTCGTCTGCCAGGTCCTTGCTCAGGCCACCCTCATGTTCGGAGTCCTCCCTCATTCATGTCTTCAGCCCTTCCTGGACTCAGATTCTTCCTTTAAGATTCAGCCACTGTAGTCTCGCCTCAGGGAGCCGTGGCTGCGGGAAAATGAGAGTCTCCACATCCTCTCCTGTGGGAACACCATGATAACATGGCTGCCTGCCGGGCTTAGAAATGACACAGCTAACTCACTGACTCCTATTGCTTCCCAGTCCTCGGGAGAATTCTACAAGGTCTGGCGCTTGACAAGTGGGAAACTGAGGCTGAGAGAAAGTCAGGGAGGTCAGACAGCATATAATCTATGTGCAGGACATTCTCAATACACTATGTATCCTCTGTGGTTATAAAGTATTGTACTGAATTGGTCTGACCCCTGGGAACATCCCTTTGGTTTCCTATCCCTCTGTGCTGATTTTTCCCCCACACTGAAATAGCAAAAAATAAAAACCAAATCCAACAAACAGAAAAAAAAAAGTGAAAACCCTCATGATGAGTCTTACCTTCAAGGATAGGCCATCATTTAATTGGTAGAGGTTTCTCTTTATTAATGGGACACAGAGCAGTGGCGTATCTTAAACCCACTAGTTATGATGAAATCCAATATGCACACCGGTTTGAGATGTATCCCAAATGGCTTCCCTGGTAGACCTTGATCAACCAAATATCTGCTTGATCACCTCCAGAGATAGGGAGCTCACTACCTCACCAGTCAGTTGCTGGGGCCAAGCACTCCAGCACCAAGCCACACCCCCAGAGCCTTATGGTGGTTTTTGAGACAGGCTAGTTTGAACACAACTTTGTGGCTTAACCAGGCCTTGAAATTGAGATGCTCCTGCCTCAGCCTCCTAGGAGCTGAAACTAACATTTAGGCTGGCAGTCAAGACCTAGCTTCTCACACCTTCCCATTGGCCGTGGCCCCATTATCTAGAGCAACCCAGAATGAACATTTGTTTTATGTGACAGACTCGTCTGTCACTCCAGATTCTATTTTTCAAGTATGGTTTGGTGCTTTGTATTGTTAATTGCTTGCCCCCATCCCCAACCCCCCACCCCAGATTCTCACTGTTTACAAGCAAAATGGCAAGCACCCCAAGTATTGCTGTTTAACCTTGCTTAAGAGATTATTCCTGTTTGGGTGATTAAAAGGCCTAAACCTGGGCAGGGCAGAATGGGGTAGGTGTGGCCAAAGTTCACGGGGCTTTGGGAAAGAAGGCAGGCACCAGAGGAGGAGAAGGATAAAGGTCACCATGGGATAGAAAGGAGCCATGTGGGCTAAGAGGAAGAAGTTGAAGTTCCACATGGGAAGAAATGGCCCAGATGAACAGCCTTAGCAAGTATTTTTGGGATTATGGGTGGGAGGTAGCCCAAACAGAAATGATTAGAAGCAGATGGCACGAGACGGAGGCCGGGAGATAATGGAAGGTAGCTTAGGAGTTAATATCTGCCATGTCCCCGGTGAGAAGACTATTCTAAAATATATCATGTCTCTGTGTCTTTATGGATTGTGAAAGCAGGATAAATAATACCTCTGTAATAATTATAAGGCTAATAATAAACATTTATCAGGCCGAACATTAAATTAGCAGCAACACTCTATAATTATTTCTCTGTGTGCTTGCTACTGCTTTCGTCCATTTATCCCAAATATCTGCTCTACTTTGGGTCCTATGCTGGAGATAGGACTCATGACCTTCTTGGGGGACCTTGCTTCTTATCAAGGCTTTATCCTGTGAATTTCCTTCCAGGGAATTTATCTCTACGACACCTGGAGTCTATAATGCTATTAGCAGAGCATTATGACTTTGGATCTTGGCACAGGCATTGCCAATGAAACATCTGTGCACTTTTCTCACTAGTGAGGACTTCCTAGCTGTTGCTTGTGGTCTTGGTTTCTGTTCTGACCCTGGGCTATTTCTAGCTGCCATTAATCAAACAGGTAACATCAAAGTAGCCACTAAGAGGAACTCTTTAGAAAAAAAATACTTTCACAGGGGACTGGAGAAATGTCCCAGTGATTAAGAACCCTGGCTGTGGTTCCAGAGGACCCAGTTTTAATTCCCAGCACTCACCTGGCAGCTCACAACCATCTGTAACTCCAGTCTCAGGGGATTCAGTGCCCTCTTCTGGCCTCTTCGGGCACTACACACACGGTGTACATACACACATGCAGGCAAAAGATCCACACGCATAAGATATACATTAAAAAAATTTTTTTTTTCAAATCTCCCACAGGCTCACTGCCTTCCCTGCCAGTGGCCTTCCTTTATGCTCCCACTCTGCCCAGGCCTAGAGGACTCACTCACATGGCTGAGATAAATACAACGGAGCATTGTGCTCCACTTTTGTCACTGAAAATCATCTCCTAAACATCTTTCTGCATTTCTCAGTAACGTCATTATACTTTTAAATGGCCATGTAAATCCGTTAGGCAGAGGCGCCGTAACTTTCCCAGCCGTTCCCCAATTGTTGGACGTTTTTACAGTTTCCAGTTCTTCATCATTATAAATAATGCTGAGACCAAGACTCGTGCACAGAACTTTCTTCTGCTGCTGAATTATTTCTGTAGGATTTGTTCCCAGGAGGGAGATTAGTGGGTCAACTGCTATGAGCACTTTATGACTCTTGATATATGGTTGTCAGGTTATGATCCCAAAGGACTCATTTCCATCACCACGAGCACCAGGGCCAATGTGTTCCCCCTCTTCTTCCCCCCCCCCCAGCTGTCCCAGAATTGTACCAAGTGTCAAAAGTTTGGGGGGCAGTTTAGATTTTTAAGGATGCAATGCTATTTGGGTAAATTTCGCCCCCTCCCCATGGAGGTGCTAGAGATGAAACTCCTTACATGCTAGGCAAGCACTCTACCAAGTGAGCCACGTGCCCAGCCTGAGGGCTGTTTCCATTTGAATGTTTTTGCTAACCAAGGGGCCTTATGGATTTCCTGTGTCTTGACTCACTGCCTCTGTATAAACTCATCCACAGGAGGACCCACTCAGTGTTCACTGAGAAGCCGCTGTATGCTATACGTCAGACCCCTGGATGGGCGCACACATATCTTCTTGCAGGATAGTCCCTGTGAGGGACACCTGAAAGCCAACAAACCTGTGGTGTGGACTTATTGCTGTCCTTGTCCACTTGTAACAAGAGAATCAGAGGAGACTAGGCGAGTTGCTAATGATCACGTGGTACTTGGAGTTGGAGGAGGGAGAGGTGGTTGTCAGGTTTCTCCCCAGCCCCTGGGCTCCAACCGTGGTACTCTATAAAGCTTCTGGTGGTTGGTGACCTGGGAATGGGGAAGGCAAAGAGAGCCAGGAGCCAGATGTCATGGAGCAAAGACATCATATAGGTGGGAGCTTTTCCTGGATTAGAACTAAGCAGAGACTAGAAGGGTTTGGGGGAGTCAGGAGGGGGGCACTTGACATGACTGAAGGGTGGGTGGGGAGACTTATCCAAAGGCTCGCTAGTGGCCTGTGTGGCCAGAAGAAGAGGTATAAGGGTGGCAAAGCTCGAGGCTTTGACTGACAGCCAGGTAAGGTGCAGAGCAAGTCGCCGCTTATGTTACTCATGCTTGGTACGGCGACAGTGTGCTCACAGTGGAGAGGAGACAGAGGAGGTTACTACTCAGCTTGTTCTCCATCTGCCGAGCCAAGGACTCACGGGGCCAATCTGCACAAGAGTGAGCATTGTGTGCTCAGACACACAGGGATCCAGGTCAGGAGAGGCACGCACTAGCTACTATTGCAGGGCCCCAGCTGTGTGCTAAGGAGTGATGACAGCAGGGACAACAGAAAGTAGGTGACCGTTCTTGCTTTTGAAGAACCACGAGGCTGACCAAAGGTTGTGACAAAAGAAAAGATTTTTTTATTTTTTTAATTTTTTTTTTTAAACTCACAAAAACAACCTGTTACTACAGTTTTCTTTGACGGGGAAACTACCATGGGTAACATCAGGTTTGGTGCTTCCCACAGCTTGTCACAGTCCCTCAGAAGGAAGAAAGGGTTACCCTCTTCCTTAGGAGGATCTGAGAGGTTCAGTGCCCTGCCAGAGGACACACAGCGCAGGCAGGGTGTAGTCAACATAACCTGGATCTCCTTGCAACTAGCCAGGTGCAGGTGTGGATTGTCCACATGGTACAGAGCTAGTATTGGGTGCATGGTGACTCTGCACCCACGCATCAACTGTGGACCCTCCCTGCACCCCACAGAGAAGGGCTTTGCCTCTTCTGCTCTGCAAATACATTGTGCACAGGACTCAGCAGAGTCAGCCAGGTCTCCCTGTTAGTAGGAGGGAAATCCAGACAGTGAGCCCCGTTTGGTTGAGTCTGGGGTCCCTGGTCTTTACCCACCCTGCTCTCAGTTTCCAGGCATAGCACTCCATAACTACTTCTGCGTCCGGGTACCTCAAAGCATTCTGGGAGGCTGTCCGGGTCAGAAAGGCTTGCTGAGTGGGTGAGTGAGAGAAGGGAAACAGTACACAGTGCTACCATTGACTTACATTCCCTCCCTCAACGCCAGCCCCTCTGGCTCCCCTCATATAAGGACACAGACGTGACTAGGATAGGGCTAGAGCTGCCACAGTATCACAGGACAGCCACACCAAGTGGGTCAGCACGGTGCGTGCTGAATGATCTTGGGCTCACGGAGGACGCGCTACGAAAATCATCCCCAACCCCGACCTGAGAAGAAGTGCTGCGCATTTTCTCTCAAAGGTCATACCTCTTGTGTATTAGTTCGCTAATCCAAAGCCCTGATTAAAAGGGATGGCTTCTGCTCTCGAGCCGGAGCCGTGAGGAAACGTGGTCAGGTGCTTAAAAGGTGCACATTGGCCTCCCTGTGCTGAGGGAATGGACACCGGCCACCTCTGGCCCTCAGGAGCCTGTGCCCTGCTGCTCTGGCTCAGAGTGACCCGAATGGAGCAAACTGCATATTCAGAACGCATATCCATACAGTACCAAATGGCTTCCATTAGCCCAATTTCAAGATCTCTGGATAATGCCTCAGAACTGGAGACTCTCTCAGGACCAGAAAATTGTCTGAGAGACCAGAGCCCCTGGGGAGGGGAATGAGTTATCCAATTGCAAGGAAAGAAGGAAAGCGGAGGGATTGGGCCTCTAATGCCCTAGGCTCTAGCTCTGCACCCCAGCTTTCCCATGAGCTCAGTGGCGCCATCATGTCACCCTCAACCACGCTCTCACAGGACTGCCATCTCCAACCTTGTTTCAAAAGGCTGAAGTGCTGCAGCTGACCTGCCCCCCCCCCCCGCCCCATCCTGCAGGAACAGAGGCACACCCCGCTGGGATTCCTTGTGAAGCAGCACCTCTTCCTCACCCATCCCTTTGGGAAGATGGAGAGGGGTCAGGGGTGTACTTCGCACTGTGACTGTGAAAATGAGACTCTAATGAGAAATCAAAGATTGCAAACAGTGGTTGCTCAGTTAATGCCAGAATATCTACCGCAAGCTATACGTGTACTATCAGCCCCTGTGGGCTCAGATTTTCAAGTGAAGTAGGAGGTTATGGGGGACACGGATCATTTGTGAACTTTATGGGTTAATTATATGACGAGAGAGAGAGAGAGAGAGAGAGAGAGAGAGAGAGAGAGAGAGAGAGAGAGAGAGAGAGTGTGTACATGTGCATGCATGCTTGCCTGCCCGCCTGTTTACAGCTCCAAACTTCTAGGGTCTAATGCACCTGCATACGATCCTTGGTTCAAAAGCCAGCAGTAAGTGATGCAAAAAGATGCTCCCGTAACACTGATGTGCTAGCCTTGGTCTCCGTGGCTCCAGAGGGTAGATGATCCGGGTTGGACTTCATCCTTGGCCATCAGGCAAGTCTCTAGTTGGGGCTAGGAGCCCTGGATGTAAACACCACTCGACTTCTTCTCAGGAGAAGCCAGTCAGGCTCTCAGAACACAACAGCTGCATCGAAGATTTCTTTATGCAAACATCTGGATGAGGGGTCTTATGTCAATTCAGGAGTTGGGAAACAGGTTGAGGTTGGGACGCGGGTTCTATGGAGTCGGCATATTTTTTTCTGTCTCCTGAAGAATTTCAGCCAAGTCGGGTCAGGAGGAGGGTGGCTGAGCCAGTGAGTTGATGGTGACTGAGAAATGACAAGCAGATCCTGTGCAGAGTGTCTTCTGTGATACTTGGATTCGTGTGACCTCCCATCTCCCTTAATTATCACGGTAGCTCTACAAAACTAAGTGTTCTTTATTTAAATTGTCTGGGATGAAAAATGCTTTAAAATGTTCGCTTTTTTTTTTTTCAGGTTTGGGAATATTTCTGTATACCCGTGGGACACCATGGTAAAAGAAACCTCAGGTACAACCTGATTCATGAAGTCTGAAGATACGCAATACTTTCATAGTGTCTGAGCTTTGACAATGACCTGTCCCATGCCATCAGGTGTGGAATTTCAACATGTAGTTGTTAGTTTGGTACTCAGCAGATTTTTTCACTTTGGAGCCTTCTGCATCATCAGCTTAGACAGGTTCCATGTGCAGCTAGGGAGATGGCTTAGTTGGTAAAGCATTCGCCACACAACTGTGGACCTCAGTTCAGATCCCCAGAGCCCACATACTAGATGGATGCTACGGTGAACATCTGCAATCCCAGTCTTCTACCGGAGATGGGAGGTGAAGACAAAAAGGGGGGAAAAAGTAGACACTGGAGGCTGGATAGCCTGGTGTATGCAGCGGTCAAAACCAAACTATCTCAAACAAGGTGGAAAGGTGAGGCCCGACACCCGGAGGTTTTCCTCACTCAGACGCCTGATGTGCTCAGCTTGGAATAGAGACAAACAGCCTCCCGCCATCTTTGAGAGCCTTGCGGGGGATGCTGGGAGGTATAAAGCCTGAGGTGAGAGAATAGAATTAGACTGACAGGGCATCAAGGCCAGGTCCAGGCCTTCAGGAATGGACACAGAGACCATCACTGCCAACCAGGGAGGGAGTCACAGACCCCAAGACAAATGTCACTCGCCTCCGGGGGAATTTAAAATAAAAAGCAAAAATAGTACAAAAGATCAGAATGAAAGCTTGGGGAGTGGCCTCCATTGGTCAAGTACAAAGACCCGAGTTCAATCCCCCTGACCCCATGTAAAAAGCTAAAAGTTTTAGTGTGTGCTTGGAATCCCAGCAACTGAGATGCAGGGACAGAGGGACCCCCTGGGGTTCACTCGCCAATCAAACTAGCCCAAGTTAGTGAGAAACTCTGTCTGAAAAACCCAAGATGGGTAGAGACTGAGGAACAATATTGAGGGTTAATCTCTGGGCATGTACATGTACATCTATACACACACGTATGTGTACGCACAAGATGAACTTTTAAATGAATATTTGTCTGATATCGGCATGAAAAAAAAAGCCTTTCTGAACACAGCACCCAAAGTAGATGTCACCAGAAAAAAAAAGTTTTTTTAATTAAAATTTTAAATTAGTGACATATAAATTAAAACTGCGGCACATCAAAAGGGAAGCCACCACATTAATATCCTTAATATGCAAAGGAGATAAGAAATATACTAACAGCCCCAGTGGAGAAGTAAGCAAAAAAAACTGGGACAGGCAATTTAGAAAATGATCCACAAATGGCCAGTAAGTGGTGACAGGTGTTCCACCTTTCCTATCATCAAAGAGATGCAAATTGTCACCGCAAATGAGATTTCATTTTCTGCCCATCGGAATCAATGAAACTGATTAAAACCTCACTAGCACTTGGGGTGGGCAAGGTGAAGGGGAAGCGACTGCCAAAGTGCGTGGGTCTGACCTTTCCGAGGACAGCCTGGAACTGTGCACCGGGAGTATAAAGTCTGCAGCCTCTTTGGCTGAGCAATTGGTCTTCCAAGAATTTATCTTAAGGAGATAATTAGATGAGGCCCTAAGTGTTCAAACACGGGTGTTCTTCATCTCAATGTGAGCTGAAGATGACTGGTTGGATAATCCTGGTGTGTGCAACCCCCCCACGGCTCCCTCTCTAATGAACATTAGGAAGAGAGGAGGGGGAGGAGGAGGAGGAGGAGGGGGAGGAGGGGGAGGAGGAGGAGGAGGAGGAGGGGGAGGAGGAGGAGGAGGAGGAGGAGGAGGAGGAGGGGGAGGAGGGCTTCCTTTTGCTAACAGGCTAAGTTCATTAGCCAGATTACAGAACCACCACTATAGAGAATCCCATGTGTGCATGTGCGTGGGTATGTGGTGTGGACGCTGGAAAGACACGGGGAGGCTGGACCTGGACATAAACAAAGCAGGCCAGGGGCGGGGCTGGAAGGAGAGTGTGAGGGACAGCATGAGGAGGACTCTTGGAGATGATTTTCAGATTTGAGGCTGGAAATGAAGCATCTGGATGAAGCAAATTGAAATGCAGACCGTTAAATAAAATGTGAATTTTAGACGGACAGACAAAATCTTTTTGGTCTAGAGGCGGAGAGTCTGGCTCGGTTGGCGAGGACTTGCTTTGCAAACAGAAAGAGCCGAGTTTGGTCCCTAGAATCCTGGTTTTAAAAATCAAGGTCAGGTGTGGTGGCACATGCCTATATTTCCAGTGCTGTGAAGGCGTTGACAGTGTGCATTGGTGCTTCCATGGAGCTCTCTGGGCGGCCAGTTTAGCCTGCCTAGTGACCTCCAGAACATAAAACAAGATGGTGACTCCTCAGGAACAACAAACAAGATTGTCTTCTGGCTGTCACATTCATGTGCACATGTATGTGTACACCTGCACACACGTGAACATACATTTTTTTTTTTAGTTCAAGTCTATTCTATAAAGACCACCCTGGGATATACCAACATTGAAAATTACTTCAGTGTTTAGTATCAACTTTATTTATTTTTTTTCTGGTGACCCTCACTGGGCTCTGAAGCACATTTGTTGACTCTGTGAGGTGGCCCAGGTCATCCAGGAGGGACACGGGGCAGCCTTCCCGTGTCCTCCTGTCTCTATCTTAGCTCCAATCCTCTTACCTAAGAAACAAACTTTAGCTTCTCCTTTACTCAAAGAGTTTTTTATTTTTCAGGGCTCAGGGTGCAAGACAGGAGTCTTTTGTGACAGAAAAGTGTCATTAAAACCCATGGCCATCAAGTCCCCTTAAGCTGCACACGCGTGCCATCCCCACCCCGCCTTGGCTTAGCTGCTAACATCTGTAAGATGGAGATAGCAAGGCCTGACTGCAAAGTTGTCGTGGGAGATTAGAGGAGAAAATGTATGTAAAGTGCCTGGCATACAGTCAGTGCTTAATACACACTGATCCCCTTCCTTCTGGTCCACGCTCAGCCCACGCTCCCGTCCCTGGGGATTACACACGGAGCAACCCTTCTCCTCCAAGAGCTTGAGCGGCATTTGATCTCTGCCTTGAAGTGTCGGCTGACACTTCACCTACCTTCACCTTCCTCCCAAATCCTCAGTACAGTTCAGTTCCTTATCTTCGTCTTCCACACCCTGGGGCTGGGAGAGGGGGGGGGGGATGCTGCAGGATCAGACTTGCTTTGATAGCAGACAGGCGGCTTGGATGCCAGCCAAGAGGAGCCACTGAGAGCAGCGCCCCGGTGCCATTTGGAAATGGAGCAGGTGCTGTAAGGATGGATCGTATGAGGGAGCCGTGATGGTGGTGGTGGGGGGCCTCTCGGGCTGTAAGGGGTGGTCCTCTAGACTCTGGGAGTCATGACATCATTATGAAAGGATCTGGCATGGGCCTGATGAACATGTGTGGGATGCCCCCTTGGTGGGATAGTGTGGCAAGGGTCAATGGTGCAGGTGCTTTCCTAAAGTCTTCTGAAGGTCTGGGCACAGATGAACATTCAGAAGATGCGATGAACAGGGGCAGGGGGACGGGGTGGGCACTATGAAGACTGTCCGCTACTCTCAGGGTCTATGCAATACCGATTTTAGTGTCACCGACCCAAAGACCTAAACAGAATCTCTCCACAGCCACACACTGGGGAGGGAGTTGTAACCAGAAACTTAAGACAGTAATTGCTGGTGAGAACGTGGGGGAAAGAAAAGCCCTTATACATTGCTAGTGGAAAAATGTAGTGCCTTATGGCAAACACTCTAAAAAAAAAAAAAATCAGTGTGGAAAGTTCCTCTGAAGAGCTAAAAGGACAGCTGCCATGTGACCCAGCTGTGGCATTCATGGTGAGTCTTTTTCCAGAGGGTGCCAAGGCAGCTTGTACACTGGCGTTTAATGCAGCGTTATTTACAACATGTAAGCTACGGGCCCAACCTGGGTACTCAAGCAAGTGTGCACGGGTAAAGAAAGGTGGCAAATAGGCACAATAGGGTTTATTGGGTCACAAAGACTAATGAAGAGGATGGGATTGGATGGTTTGACTGGGAGGTGGCCTGGTAAGCAAAGAGCGTGCCGTGCAAGCGTGAGGACCCGAGTTTGAGTCCTGGCACCAACATCAGGAGCACCCACATAAAAAGCCCAGCATGGGCAATGTGCTTCTAATTCCAAAGCTGGGGAGACTGAGGCAGATTGCTCCTTGGCATTATTGTAGTTTCCAAGCCCTAAGTGCCAGTGCGCTACAAACAAACAAACAACAACAACAAAATAGAGTACACAGCTCCTGAGGAAGAACACTCAAACTTGACCTTTGACCTCCACATGCATGTACATACATGCTTGTGCACCGAACACATATATGTACCTGTATACACATGTCATATGAATGAGTGGAACTGGAGAATAGAGTGTTAAATAAAATACCTCTCATATGTAGAACCTAGGTTTTACACACACACACACACACACACACACACACACACACACACACACACTGAAAAATGAAAGTATGAGGGGGCCACTTTGGGAGGAAAGAGAATTAACAGTAAAGGGGAAGATACTGGAAGATGAGTATGGTCAAGACTTGATACCTAGGTATGAAAATGTTGTTATGAGACCCTTTCCTTTGTATGTGAATATACATTACCGAAGAAAATAAAAAGAAGCTCGAATGGATTTCTCTCAGGAAGGAGCCTGAAGATGGAGGCTGATTGGGTGCAGAGCCAGGCAAAAGCACAGCCAAGAAGGCCAAGCGCCCAGGCTAGAGTTGGTTCTGCATCTGAGGAGCCCTCAGTAGGAAGATAGGTGGTATTTGTCAAGAGCAATGTGGAGGTTAAGGGCTAAGTGAGCTGGGACAATCAGACTAGAAGCTGTCAGTTAAGGTGGATGGAGGCAGGGCCGGGCCCTCAGTTAAGGTGGATGGAGGCAGGGCAGGGCCCTCAGTTAAGGTGGATGGAGGCAGGGCAGGGCCCTCAGTTAAGGTGGATGGAGGCAGGGCAGGGCCCTCAGTTAAGGTGGATGGAGGCAGGGCAGGGCCCTCAGTTAAGGTGGATGGAGGCAGGGCAGGGCCCTCAGTTAAGGTGGATGGAGGCAGGGCAGGGCCCTCAGTTAAGGTGGATGGAGGCAGGGCAGGGCCCTCAGTTAAGGTGGATAGAGGCAGGGCCGGGCCCTCAGTTAAGGTGGATGGAGGAAGGCCAGGGCCCTCAGTTAAGGTGGATGAAGGAAGGCCAGGGCCCTCAGTTAAGGTGGATGGAGGCAGGGCAGGGCCCTCAGTTAAGGTGGATGAAGGAAGGCCAGGGCCCTCAGTTAAGGTGGATAGAGGCAGGGCAGGGCCCTCAGTTAAGGTGGATGGAGGAAGGCCAGGGCCCTCAGTTAAGGTGGATGGAGGCAGGCCAGGGCCCTCAGTTAAGGTGGATGGAGGCAGGGCAGGGCCCTCAGTTAAGGTGGATGGAGGCAGGCCAGGGCCCTCAGTTAAGGTGGATGGAGGCAGGGCAGGGCCCTCAGTTAAGGTGGATGGAGGCAGGGCAGGGCCCTCAGTTAAGGTGGATGGAGGCAGGGCAGGGCCCTCAGTTAAGGTGGATGGAGGCAGGGCAGGGCCCTCAGTTAAGGTAGATGGAGGCAGGGCAGGGCCCTCAGTTAAGGTGGATGGAGGCAGGGCAGGGCCCTCAGTTAAGGTGGATGGAGGCAGGGCAGGGCCCTCAGTTAAGGTGGATGGAGGCAGGGCAGGGCCCTCAGTTAAGGTGGATGGAGGAAGGCCAGGGCCCTCAGTTAAGGTGGATGGAGGCAGGGCAGGGCCCTCAGTTAAGGTGGATGGAGGAAGGCCAGGGCCCTCAGTTAAGGTGGATGGAGGCAGGGCAGGGCCCTCAGTTAAGGTGGATGGAGGCAGGGCCGGGCCCTCAGTTAAGGTGGATGGAGGCAGGGCAGGGCCCTCAGTTAAGGTGGATGGAGGCAGGCCAGGGCCCTCAGTTAAGGTGGATGGAGGAAGGCCAGGGCCCTCAGTTAAGGTGGATGGAGGCAGGGCAGGGCCCTCAGTTAAAGGCATGTGCAACCTAGTTGGAAGCGTTGGCAGGAGCACTTATCCTAAGATCCTTTAAGAAGTACTTAACGGATCCAGCTACTTTACCAGCTGCCTCCCTGTCCCTCCCCAGGCTGGGTCTCTCTGGACAAGGGGTGAGACATCACCGACTCTGGCTGGGTGCTTGCAGCCAGGTCGCTACAGCTTCATTCAGGAACGTATCACTTACACCTAAGTTCTTAAAGGTGAGGGAAGGAGGCTTTGGAGTAATTGGTATGCTTTATTGGGGTGTTATGTCATCACTGTTATTAATTATCATTAACAGTCTTAAAATACGCCCATTAATGATCGCAACACAAAATAGCGGTGCAGGTCTTAGCTAAGAGCAGCATAATTACCTATTAATGAGATGTAAATTTCCCAGGGAAATGACAGAGATGTACAAGAACCACCTTCTAAACTAACATAATAAAGTTAATAATAATAATCGTGTATAATCTGAAGATATTAGTGTTAATTTGAATTCCGACACTGTCTTTAAACAGGACCAAGAGAAGCAGAAATCATCTGTGCAGCTCAAGCCAAGAAGCCCTAATCCACACTATTAAGGAAAAATGGGCCATTCTTCCCCTGCTAACATGATCCGGACTCTTTGTCATCACTGCGCCGAGCTCTCGGCTGCGTACTTCCCTTTACTTACAAGGTATAGCTCTCTTTCCAAAAACCAATCTGAGCTACCTCAGAGAACTAACGCCGATACAGAACAGAGTTCAAAAACTGTAAACACACCCAAACCAGTTGAACGGGGCAGAGAAGACCTCTCCAGGCCCTCTCGATAAACTAAAGCAGCTGGGCTCTGCAATCCGCAAAGTCCCAGGAAGGAAGGAGAGGCCGCTGTAGCAACCAAGTTGCCGGTTATTAACTAGTCCCATTAGGCAGGTGCAGGCGCAGATCTAGGCCCTGGGCAGATGGCCCAGGACCTGCCTGTGGCTTTGACAGCAGCCCAGGCTCCTGCAGTCGCAGTGGGAGGCACCTACCTTCATAGCTGGCGCGAAAGCCCTGGGCACTGACTGCATAGTCACTGACGAGGCTCAGAGACAAGGTGCTGGCTGCACTGACAATGGTGGCTGGTAGCTGAAAGCCGGTGAGCCTGAAAGACAAAGAGGTTTGAATGAGAAGAACGACCTCCTCAGGAAACTGCACATCTCTTAAGGATTCATTGAGTACCTGCTAGATGCGCAGGAGAGATCTCAGTACAAGCATCGTCAGAGTTTGGATCAGGCCAGTGTGATAAAGGCTTGGTCCTCAGGGTGGTGCTACTGGGGGGGGGGCGGGAGAACCTTTAGGAGGTTGTGGGGGCCACTCTTATGTCAACTCGACACACAGACTAGAGTTCTCCAAAAGGAGGGAACCTCAAGTGAGGAAAACTAAAAAAGGGCATTTTCTTAATTAGCGATTGATGGGAGAGGGCCCAGCCCTTTGTGGGTGGGGAAATCCCAGGGCTGGTGGACCTGGGTTCTATAAGAAAAGAGGCTGAGCAAACCAGGGGAACTAACCAGTGAGCAGCACCCCTCCATGGCCTCTGCATCAGCTCCTGCCCTGTTTGAGTTCCTGTCCTAACTTCCTTTGGTGATGAACAGCGATGTGGAAAGCGTAAGGCAAATAAGTCCTTTCCTCCCCAACTTGGTTTGTGGTTATGGTATCTCGTTGCAGTAACAGAAATCCTAACTAAGACAGACGTGGAGCCTGGTAGGGGAAAATTGGGTCACTGGGTGTGCTTTTAAAGGTGGTGTTAGGACTCTGTCCCATGGCAGGCAAACACTGTACCATCGATCCTTAACTCTGGCTCGCTTTCTGTTTGCTGTCTGTTCTAGGATGAACAGCCTTTTTTTCCCCCCTCCAGCCATGATATGTAGCCTCGCTGTCAGTCCCAGATCAACAGGAACACAATTGGCCGTGGACCGAAATGCCCAAAACTATGAACCAAAACGAACCTTTCCCCTTTTTAAGTGGATTGGTTCAGGCATGTTGTCACAGTAACGCTGTGGTTAACAACAAACCGGAGGCGTAGGGAGAAAGTTCAAGGGCAAAATGATCCCCAGCAGGAGGTCTGGAAACAGTGTCTTCTGACACAGAAAACTGGAGGGGCCACTCCTCAAAGTCATGGCCCACTCCCTGAGTGGAAGGCCTGCTCCTTGGGCTGGTATATTTTTCTTCCTTTACTGGTTTTATCTCCTCATTTCTCCATGTCTGCCTGAGGTGCTTTGAAGGCCTGGGTGGAATCCATGATGGGTTTGCAGCTGACAGCTGCCCTCAACAAGATTTGTTCACATACTGAGAAGAGTGCAGCTGACTCCCAGGAGCAGGGTGTGGGTGTCTCTTATGATTGTTTATTCTTAAAAGGAACATCTACCATTTTATAGGGGGGGAAAACGTGCTTATTAGTCTAAGAAGAAAAAAGCAGAAAAGATAAAGGGCCCAACGCAACCTAGCAATCATGACTCTTGACAGCTGACATACAAAGAGATGCGAGGATCACCGGGTGAGACCACAATTCCATGAAATAACTCCACGAGAATGGCATCACGCTGGTCGTGCTTTTAATGGGGAACAATGTTTTTGTTTTAGTTCTAGTATTTTCATGGGAAAAAATACTGAGGTTAAAAAAAAGGCATTGTTGAGCCTCAGATGATACATCCTTAGCATTGAGTCATTTTTAAGATCTTCTAAAATATAACAGTGGACACACATAATGATACTTGCTTTATAATGGCTAATACTCAGGGGCTGAGACAGGAGAATCATATGTTCAGGGCCAGCCTGGGCTACACGTATTTATGTGTATGCGTGTGTGGATACACATATGTTATCTATCTGTGAGTACTGACATCAAGGGGACACATCGAGGACAACATTTTCCCACCACTGGACATCGGCGCACAGCAGCTCCGGGCACAGGCTGGTATGTAATCACTCAGGCTCTTTTTCATTTTTGGCCTCCATCCCCTTGCTGAGACTCACGCTGCCTCCTCCCATCCCCAGGAAGGCACTGGGTGAGAATTCAGTGTTCACCTTTACCCTTATTGTTGAGGCAGCCTGAGCTAACTGGAGAAACTCAGTCCCGTTCAGCGCATCCCACTGGTATGTATCATCCTGACATCTAAGGTGCCCTGTGAAGAGCTCTGGGCTTCCATGAGTTAAAGCACATATCTGTAAATACCAACTGTGAAAAGGCCTGTGCCGGATGAAGCCCTGAACCCTTCCACCACCCTCCTCTTGTAAGATAAATGCTAACTCAAAATAAACTAATAGAACTTAAAGAAAAGGTGATTATGGGTGAGAAAATACATTTCAATGCATCTCTCCAAGCATAAAGACATCTAAGAAAGCTCCATATTCGCACTCCAAACACACACACACACACACACACACACACACACACACACACACACACACACAAATACACACATATACACAAAAACACGCAAACATACATATACAAATGAGCACACGTGCATGCACATACATACCCACACACATGCACACATGTATATATCCATACATCCATGCTCAGAGACACATGCACACATAGCTATGTACGTATGCACACATATACACATATGCACACACAGAGTCTATAACAACTTAGAAGCCTGTTATGCGGAGGAGGCTCTTTTTAGAAGGACCAGCTTGAGACCTGTTGTTTCTTCCTGTCCTTCATCCTTCCAGGGAGTCATCCACAGCATGGAGTCCTGACTTGTAGCCATCTTCCCAGCAACTGCAGAGATGAGCGATCATGGCCCACCATCTCTCACTCCCACGGACTGGTTCAGGGTGTGGAGGGGAGGGTAGAGCTGACATCAGCCTCCCGTGGCCACCCTGAGTCCTTCATTTGGTACGGGCCGTGGACTCTGAAAGTCTTCCTGTTTTTTTTTTTTTTTTGGACCTTAAATCAATGAAATGTAAGCTCTGGACTGCCATGAGTCTCTTAGCGGAGCAAATGGTATCACCACACGGGTATAAACAGAACTGAGTAGTGGGAGGGGAGACAGCCAGAGGCCTGACCATAGAGCTGTAAAACCTGTGCTCCAGCCACACGAAGATGCCTCTCCTCGGTGCCTGCTTACATACATCCATATCTCTTCTCTTCTTCTTTTTTTTCCCCCCCCTTTTGTTCTGTCTCAAGCTAGGCTGACTTGAGCTTCTAGCTCTTAAAATTGATTAAGTGCAGATAGGGCATGATACCCCCAGAGACCTGAAATAATCTACTGGTTGAACTACATGAAAATTAAAAGTGCATGTGCGTCCCTGTGCTTGTGTTTACGTGTGTGTGTGTGTGTGTGTGTGTGTGTGTGTGTGTGTGTGTGTGTAAAGACATTAACTGGATATTCCACAAACCATACCTGGCTAGAAATACTGCTTACAAATCAGTAAGTGAGAGGACGAAGACAAGGACACAGACGCACAAACCCTGAAGGATGATGAAAATACGAAAGCCAGGGCTGGGCAGACAGCTGGAGCAGTAAAACGCTGGGCCTGAATGCGCAAGCACCCTGACTTCTATCTTCAGATCCCGTCTTGAGAAGGGGAAAGGGCTGGGCATGGCTGGGCATGGCTGGGCATGTGCCTGTAATCCCAGCAATGGGGCGGCAGAGGCAGATGAATCCCTGGAGCTCATTAGCCACACAGCCTGGTCCACTTGGTGAGCTCTGGGCCAGTGAGAGACCTGGTTTCATAAAAAAGATGTAGGGAAGCGGGGGACGGAGGGGCGGGGCATCTCCTGAGTGGGAAAAGTGTTTGCTGTACAAGCTTGGGGTCCTGAATGCAGATCCCCAGCACCCCCGAAAAAGCTGCAAACAGCCATTTGTGTGTATAATTCCAGTGCTGGGAGACAGAGGCAAGGGGATCTGGGGCTTTTGCTGGCCAGCCCATCTAGCCAATCAGGGAGCTCCATGTTCAGTGAGACCCTAACTGAGCAATAAAGTGGAGGGGCTGGCGAGGTGGCTCAGCGAGTGAGAGCATTAGCTGCCCTTGGAGAGGACTCAGGCTCCATTCCCAACACCTACACAGTGGCTCACCATGAACTGTCCGTAACTCCAGTTTCAGAGGATATGGTATTCTCTTCTGTGCCAGGTATACATACGTGCAGGCAAAACATCCACAAGATAAAATAATAAAAAAAATTAAATTTAAAAAGTATAATGGCGAGAGATAGAGGAAGACACCTACTGTCAACCTCCAGCCTCCACATGCATGCACGTGAGTTTGCACATGCGCATACATCCATGCAGCACACAAGCACGTAAGAATTTAATGAGTGAATGAATAAATAGTGGATGGCACCCGACGAATGACACACAAGACTCTTGACCTCCTCATGCATGCATTCACACACACACACACACACACACACACACACACACACAGACACACACACAGAACTGTTCCCTCAAATATTGTGTGCATGCACACACACACATCAAAAAATTAAAAAATATATATATATATCTTCCTGTGAGAATCAAGTCTAGAAATTCACTCTTCATTTATTAGATTGGCAAATGTTCAGAGTTGGCAAGGGTTAAGGAAACTCAGTTTTGCAGTTATTAAAATAAGAGCCATGATTACAGAAGACACTCTCCACAAATTAAATGAAAATGATCAGTTACCTAAAAGGCACACATTTCCATACCTTTGCCAATTCGATTAACCTTACAATGATTATGCAAATTGAACTGGTAACCTCCAAACTCACTGAAAGGGGGAGGCTTGTAGAGACTGCTCATTGGTGAAAAGCTGTACTGCACATGGAGAAAAGAAGAGGGTTCGGTTCCAACTTTGGGAGGCTCACCAACTGCCTGTCATTTCAGCTCCAAGAGATTCAACTCCTTCTAACCTCTGTGGGGTCCCTCACCATCATGGCATAGACTCACACAGGTACACACATACATATAAATAAAAATAATAAGACAAGCCTTAAAAAAAAATAAAAGGAAACTCTCTCAAAAGGAATATGCAGGGTTAGAGTCACTACTAAGTGCATCAAGGTAAATGAACCCCAATTGTACGGGCACAATTTCTTCTGAACAATCCAAATGGGAAATTCCTTCCACATTACTACAATAAGGCCAGTATTACCATGCCACTAAAAACAGGACCAATAACAAAACCAAAGACCAACAAAATGCCACATCCACATCAGCCCAAATCTGAAGCAATTCCACACCATCCAAGAGTAATTAGACACCATGACTGAAAGGGGTTACTTTAAGAAGGAAGGCTACATCAACATTCGAAAACAAATCATTAGCACTACCATATTGACAGGCTAAAAGCAAAAATTTTTTTTGCCGTATCAACTAGTGCAAAAAAGGCACTTGACAAAAATTGAATGTCTATATCTATGACATATGTTTATATGATATATATATTTATATATTTGTGTGTATACACAACACACACATATACACTCATACACATATATACATACACCAACACACACACATGTGCACGCACACACACACATGCATGCACGCACACATGCACGCACCCACGCCCACACTCATACTTTCAGAAGCTACAAATAGAGAGAAACTTTGTTTTTCTAAATTTGTAAAAAACCATTTGCAACATGCCCAGTTGGTGTCATTTAATGCTGGGAGACTGAATGTTTTTTTCCCTAAGATTAAAAGCAAGGTAAAAGCATAACAACCCAATTAGACAATCAGCAAAGTAAGGAAAGATTCATTTACCAAAAAGGCTATTTGGATGGCAAATAAGCCTGAAAAGATGATGACTGTCTTGGCAATCTATGAGAATGCAGAATGAAGGCACAGCGAGGAGAACCTACTATGCCGCTCTCCTAAACCAATACACTTCCTAAGTGTTGCTCTCAGTGGCTTTCAAGTGTAGCTCTCACACCTTGTCAAAGAAAATTCTTTTTATAGCAGATGGTGCTTATTACAGACCCCAGCAACTGGTCAAAAATGCAGAGAACCAAAAGTGCCCAAGCCCAGGTGATAATCTACAACACAACCCCCACTGCAGCTTAGGGTGACTCTCCAAAGGATGGGCAGTAAAGCTAGGAGACTCACAGGGTCAGGACACCTGCTGTGAGGCAGCATCCTCTACACTAGCCAGGGCAGCTGCTCCCATAAAAGCTCAGTGACATGACTGCCTGAAAAGGGCTTGTATAATGACAACATCATGGCAACGGGGAAGAGAGAAATTGCCCAGGGTCTCACTCCTGGATGAAGAGCTGCTGGCAACCAACAGCTGCTAAGTGGGGGAGAATTGGTTTTCTCCAGTGATGAGCATCCTGATAGGTTATCCAATCCCATGCGGTCAGCTCTAAACACGTGATCAACACTAAGTAGACTCTCAGCTTATATGTATGTGTGTATATAAAGACATACATATATGTTTGTATACACACACACACACACACACACACACACACACACACACACACAGAGAATTGAAGAAGAGGTCATGAATTTGAAAGGGAGAAGAGAGACACATGAAGGTTTGGCACAGAGAGAGGGATTGGTGAAAATGATGTAAATATAGTACTTACCTATGAAATCCTCAAAATAAAAATAAAAATATGTGAGTGCTATGTATTCACAAGAATGAAATAAGACCATGGCTTAGGTGATACTGGCAATGGTGTGGAACGACTGATGATGGGAGTATAAAACCATCAGTTACTCTGAAAATAGTTTCTTAAAAACAAAACACACTGGAGGTCTACAGGTAGAAAAAACGCAAATAGATCCATATTTATCACCCTGCAAAAGACTCAAGTCCAAGTGGATTAAAGACCTCAAAATAAACCCAGACACTGAATCGGTTAGAAGAAAAAGTAGGCAAGAGCCTAGAATTCATTGGCGCAGGAGACAACTTCTTGAACAGGACACCATCAGCTTAGGTTCTAAGATCAGCAATTAATGTATGGGACAGAATGAAACCGAAAGGCTTCTGAAGGCAAAAGACTCTGTCAACAGAACAAAATCACAGCCTAGGGACTGGGAAAAGATCTTCACCAACCTACATCCCATAGAAGGCTAGTATCCAAAACATATAAGGAACTTCAGAAATCAAATACCAACAAACCAAATAATCCAATTTAAAAATAGGGTACAGAGCTAAACAGAGAATTGACAGAGGTATATCGAATGGCCGAGAAACACTTAAAAAGAAATGCTGAATGTCCTTGGTCATCAGGGAGAGGCAAGTCAAAAACAACTCTGAGATTCCATCTTACATCCATCAGAATGGCTAAGATGAAAAACTCAAGTGACAGCACATGCTGGCGAGGATGTGGAGAAAGGAGAATGCTCCTCCATTGATGGTGGGAGTGCAAACTTAACAATCATTTTGGAAATCAATCTGGTGGGATCTCAGATAACTGGGAATAGTGCTACCTCAAGACCCAGCTGGGGTGGCCTCACCAGGCCACAGAGGAAGAGGATGCAGGCAGTCCAGATGAGACTTGATAGACTGGGGACATGCGATAGGGGAGGAGGGCTCCCCCCTTCTGAGGACTAAGGGAGGGAGGAAAAGGGATGAGGGAGGGAAGGGAGACTGGGAGGAGACAAGCGATACTGGTGGGTTCTGTCTGGACCAATCTTCCAAGGTTCTTGGCATCTCCCTAAAAGAACTGACAAAGTACAAACAAATAGCAGAGGAGGAAGAGGGTTTACTCAGAAGCAAAGTGGAGGCACAGAGAGAGGCAGACTCAGTAAGAAGTACTTTCAAGGCCATGGTTACTGTTTGGGGCTTTCTTTATGAATCTAGGAGAAGGGTTTGTTACAAGCAGTGTGATACAGGTGGCTTCCTATTTTGACTGGCAGACTTGGATTATGTAAGCCCTAGTTTTACTGTGTATGGATTTCCCATGATGCATCCCTTTAATCATATGCTTTCTATAAGATGACAAACAAGGGATTATCCCAAAAAGTTCACTCAGGTGACACAGTGTGCCTTATTGAGCATTCACCCTAAACCAGTCTAGCCTGGATCAGCCCTCTCCCCTTAGTTTCAAGATATGTTTGGCCACAAAGAGGCAGTTACCAGAGATTGATAAAGAGCTATATATATTGACGTGACCTGACTGCTTTGTGTGGTGGGTGGGGTGAATGCAGCTCAACGCAGGAGGCATCCCAGGTGGCTAATTCGATTGCTTGGACATGAGTGTGCTTGCAACTTAAGCCAATAGGGTCCTGGGTCGCTAACCTATCCCTATACTTGCCTGTCTCAGAAGTATACACACCTGTTACAGGAACATCAGTCACCTGGTTTTCACTGTGCTCCAGTCATATGAGACATGGAGAAGTCGTGGTGAAAGGTCATCAGGACCTCTCTGCACTATCTTGGCAAATTCCTAAGAGTCCATCATTGTGCTAGTGTGTTCTCCTGCTGCTCTGGTAAAATACCTTGACAGGAGTAACTTAAGGGAGAAAGGACTTATCCAGGCTCGCAGCTCAAAAACCAGAGTCCGTCATGGCAGGAGAGTCGAGGCAGTAGGAGCCTGAAGCAGCTTGTCACATCAAACCCATAATCGGGAGCAGAGAGGAACGGATGAATGCTCAGGCCACTTTCTCCTTTTTATTCAGTCCAGTACCTCAGCCTATGGAATAGTGCCACCCACAGTGGACCGATCTTCCCTCCTCAATCCATCCAATCAAGATAATCCCCACAGGTATACATGGAGGCTCATTTCCCAGTGGATTGTAGATTCTGTCTAGTTGATAGTTAATACTAACCAGCACACTAATTATTTCAAAACTAATAGCTTAAAAATTATATATGTGGTTTGTGTTGCATTTTTATAGGATTGAGACTCCCATTGGCTCTGATCCCTGGGTTGGACCTTGAACTTGGAGTTAATCTTTGTGACGCCCTCCCCAGCAGCAGCATCTGGGTTCTCACTGGAGGTGGACTGACCTCAGAACCACAGCCAAAATCACAGATCTCCACTCATTTGGACTTTAGTTTCTTGTGGATTTTCCTATGTACCAGAAACCCTGCTTCACCCTCAGTGGTGGCATCTGCCAGTGACAGATGTCTGCTGGATCCTCACCTCTGATGGGGCTCAGCCACTAACTTGCTCGGACCTCCTGGCTCTACCCCTATGATCCTTGTCAGCCCAGTTGACAGCAGCTGCCACTTGGCCCTGCACCCATGTCTACTAGAATGATCCTGCTGGGTCCGCTTCTCAGACTCAGCCTGGGTAAAACCTTCTCCTTCAATGACCAACAGTGAGACTCTTTTTTTTAATGGCACACAGTATCACAGTTGTTATGAATTGATATGACACGTCCTCCATGGGTGCATGAACCTTGGTCCCTAACCGATTGATACACTTCCTTGGGAGGTTACTGAACATGTCAGGGCATGGGGCCCAGCTGGTAACCACAGCTTTCTGGGGCCAGGCCTAGAGGGTTTTAGCCAAGTCCCACTTCTGGTCCTGCTTGCTGCTTCCTGATCTACCAAGGCGTGAGCAGTTCAGCCATGTTCTCTCTTGCTATCATAGACCCTGCCTCGTCACAATGGGCTGTACCCCTTTAAAGCCACGAGTCAAAATAAGCCTACTCTCCTCCAGGTTTCTTCTGTGTGGTGGCGTTTGGCTACCACAATGAGAAAAGTAACCAATGCCATGGGGAACTTCCAGGTTGCCCGAGCTCTTCTTGCGCAGGTGTCTTTGGGAATACATCCCTCTCCTGTATGGAAACTGTGGATCCTGGTCCTCAGGTTCGCTCCACAGCGCTTCCGTGCTGTCACTGCAGATTCCCAGATTCCCTGGCTCCTTGGTACTATATTGACACAAGCTGAGAATAGCTAATGTACGCTGTCAACAAACAATTACAGTTTTATCACTGGCAATATATGGAACTTCAGCTTGCTAGGCTTTTCTTCTAATCGGGTATTTACCAGCGCTCTGCTGCCTTTTCCTAGGTTGGTAGATAATTCTAGCATGGAACACTCAAAGGCACTAAGCCCGGAGCTGGGGAGAGTTAAATCCTGGATGTCTGGATACACAAAGCATCCTTTCCCCTCTTTCTGTACTAGCCCACTCCCTCTGAGGTCAACTCCGGACTAGCTGCTGACTCTGAGGCCCGCACAGAGGCCATTGTGTCGCCTATCGGAAGAGTATGTCAAGCGTGGCAGTCTTTCCAATCTTTCACCCAAAGCTAGGAAACAATACTGAAAGGGTGAGTGGGTCCTTCAGTGGCAGAGGCCACAGTTGGTAGAGGCAGCTGGTACAGAGGTGGTAGGAAGGCCTGATCCTGTCGCTGCTGAGATCAGCTGTTATTGACTATAAAATGCACGGCGTGTTCTGCATATGAACACGGCCAGACTTGCAAAGTGAGTGACCCAGAGCCCTGGAAACTAGTAATACACAGGGTTCCAAACACTCTCAGTCCGGAACACACCCACAGATTTCTACAGTTCTTAGAGTCAAAAGCAGACTCCCCGACGGCAGCTGCATGCCTGCCTGACTCAGCCCCGCCATATTTTCTGTTCCACTTCCTTCCTGGCTCTGATAACCTCCCATCTTTTCTGGCTAGGGGCCTGTCAAGCATTGCAGACAGTGGTCCATCCATGGTTTAGGCAACGAAGGGGTAAATTTCCTGTTGAGAATTTGAAGACAATAATCAAAATGACTCTAGGATTCCACTTCCCACCACCCACGTGTGCACAAACCACATGATGTCAGTGTGCCCTTCCCAGTGTCTCTCTGGTCCCCAATCCTGGACACCACTGGCTTCCACTCCTTCAGTGTCCATGCCTCTGCTTTGAGATACTCACACAGCCTGCTTCCTTTTCGGCAC
This sequence comes from Acomys minous, assembly GCF_964271855.1. Lineage (NCBI taxonomy): Eukaryota > Metazoa > Chordata > Mammalia > Rodentia > Muridae > Acomys > Acomys minous. The sequence goes on along the minus strand of NC_140487.1, from coordinate 103,966,214 downwards.
ACTCTCTCACTTCCCCTCCTCAACTCATAGCTGTCATCTAACGGATTCACCTTCATCCGCCAAGTCTCATCACAGTATCTCATGGTTACTTCTGGATGAGGTGTCTTGACTTTTAGGACTAGTCCATTCTGTCCTGAGTACTTGTCCCTCTGTCCTGAGTGCTTTTGGGGAAGGCCATATTCAATGCTTTCTGCTTTTCGCCCTGGTGTCCCAGCCTTCTCTGTTACTCCATGGGCAGAGGTCAATCTCAGATGTCACCCTTCCTCCATAAGAGGTCAGGGATGAACCTCAGGCATCTTCCTCACTTGCTCTCCACCTTGGTATTTTTCTTTAAATACAGGGACTGTCACCTTTATTTAACCTGAAACTCATGGATTTAGCTAGGCTAACTAGCTGGTAAACCTCAGATCCTCCTGTCTCCACCTCCAGGGACTGGGGAATTTCCACAAGTCACTGAGTTCCTCAGCCCAAATCCGAGGGTCCCCAAGGAAGTCTGTGGAATTCTCTAGGATGCCAGGCATCCTTGAATTTCTAAGCCTTCCTTCCAGGTCAGTCTGGCCTGGCCCTGGCCTGAGCTTGGTCGTGGAAGTGTAGGAAGCTGGGAAGCACACTGTATCTAGGAGGTAGCTCTATTGCTAAGTCCGCCTCTGGTCTCTTGCTGCGGTGATCCTGAACTGTATTCACCTAGGATCCCAGGATCATTCCCTGAGACAGAAAGCCAGTAAGCCCTTTCAGAACACACATGATCAGAAAGAAGCGGGCCATTGTGAATTAAGCCATTGTGATGGGGAGGTGTGTTGGCACAGTGCTTTCGAATACAGCTTTTGGTATTAGCAAGTTCAGGGTGGAAACAGATCAAGAGATCAAGAGACATTGCAAACAGAGTCTGGAGTCAGACATAGTGGCTCATGCCTGTAATCCTAGCACTCCGAAGGCTAGGACAAGAGGACTCCGTCAAGTTCAAAGCAGCCTGTGCGACACAGTGAGTCAAGGCCAGCCAGGGCTGCAGAGTGAGACACCGTCTCAAAAGTCCAAAAAAGACAAAAAAGAAGAGCTTGGCTGAGTTCCCAAGAGGACAGGGTCGCTGTTATGCGTGCCACATGAGGAGTCAGCGGGGTCTGCAGGAGGCAGAAGGTTCAGGGAGGGTGAGGCCAAGTCCTTTACTGTGGCTTACAGGGAAGGACAAGGCAAGTTTTGCTGGGTCAGGATCCACTCCGCAAGCATGGCGCCATGTTGGCACCCAAGCCCTGGGGTTTCGCTTGAGAGTTCAGTAGAAGAGGCAGATGACTTTGGGATGTCTGCCTTGATAAAGAGCAAGGTTCTGGGTTTTCTATCTCATATTAGCAAGCCATGCTTTTCCCACCCAAGATGATGTCATAGCATCAAAAAGTACATATATATGTATATATATTATATATATACACACACACATATATATACATTTATATATGAGAATGATTAATGGCTACATCATAACTTGACCTCTCCTGACCCAAATCCCATTTTCATCCAAACATTGTTCCTAGGCATTGGAAGATTCTTATTGAAGTTGTTGTATTCAGGTCAGAGCCTTCTGAGCAGACTGAAGACTCTGCGAGGGTTCTGCTGAACCCTCAGGTAGGCTGACGGATGAATGGATGGATGGATGGATAGATGGATATATGGATCTACTATCTGGCATATTATGGCCACCAGGAGGGAGAGACCCTCGGATTTGGGCTGAGGAACTCAGTGACTTGTGGAAATCCCCCAGTCCCTGGAGGTGGAGACAGGAGGATCTCAGGTTTACCAGCTAGTTAGGCTAGTTAAATCCGTGAGTTTCACGTTAAATAAAGGTGACAGTCCCTGTATTTAAAGAAAAATGCCAAGGTGGAGAGGAAGTGAGGAAGATGCCTGAGGTTCATCCCTGACCTCTTATGGAGGAAGGGTGACATCTGAGATTGACCTCAGCCCATGGAGTAACAGAGAAGGCTGGGACACCAGGGCAAAAAGCAGAAAGCATTGAATATGGCCTTCCCCAAAAGCACTCAGGACAGAGGGACAAGTGCTCAGGACAGAGGGACTTTGTAAAATATGTCGAGTATGAAGGGGTGAGGGGCAGGGTCAGAGGAAGGCAGGAAGCTCCTGGAAGATGAGGTTGCTACAAGTGCGGAAGGTGATTAAAGCAATGCGATATTTCTGTTTGGGAGGTCTGGGGAGGACCCAGAACCTAGCAGAGCTGCTCTCCAACAAAGTGTCAGGGTGTTCAGTGATTAAACAGAGACTTGGGGCCTGCTGCGTTCAGCACAGGCGAGCCAGGACTTGTCAGAAGCAAACAAAAATAAAGTGCTTGTGAGGCTTTTAATAAACTAAGGTAAGGACCTGGGGAGAACACTCAGTAAAGCGCTTGCCCTGCAAATGTGAGGGCCTGAGTTGGTTGGATCCCTTAGAACCCACATAAAGTAATCCAAAGATGGTGGCGCAGGCTCAGAGTTCCAGTGTTAGGGAGATGGGGGCAGACACAGCTGGAGTTTACCAGCCAGCCAGCCTAGCCAAATCCATGAGTTGCAGGCAAAAAGTGAAAGCTCAGCTCTCAAAAACACAAGGCAAAGAGAGACTTAGAAAGATACCTGGGGTTTATCTTTGACCTCCTCATGCATGCACACACATATGCTCATGCAAGTGCATGCTTACTTACTTACACAGAGAGGGGGGGGGGAAGGGAGGGAGGGAAGGAGGGAGGGAGGGAGGGAGGGAGAGAGAGAGACAGAGACAGACAGAGACAGAGAGACAGAGACAGAGAATCCATGCAAACTTCCCAGGCCAAAATAGCTTCTATACAAAAGTTCCCAAACTCCACTGACTTCAGGCTCTTTAACTCTTTGTGCATGCTGTGTACTGGGGTTCTGTGGGACCCTCTCTGGGGACATGATATGCCCAGGGAAGGCAGGTCAGGGAGTCCAGGCTACTGCTCCATTGGCTGTTGCTCAGAATTTTGGGAATCTTAAATCCTGCCCAGCTGTTTGGAGATCTGAGGCCCTGACTATAAAGGCCCTTGTCTGCGAGCCACTCAGGCGTATCGCTACTCTTGATCTTATAGTGCCCAACTAATATGGAATTATCTAGAAGTAAACAGTAATATAGCCAATTGGGCCTTTATTGAGTGGTTCTTATTTAAGGCTCTTAGCACATCAAACAATGATATCCAAAAAAAAAGTCATGTCAATTGACCTTGGGAATAAAAGAGCAAATGTAAGCAAATTTGTCAGACTGACAGGCTGGGTAAATAGTGTGTTGATTGGCCAGCAGCCCTACACCAGACAGCAGCCACTAGTTAGATATATAAACCATTAAGCTGAAAACAGAACTATCATTATGGGTACCATCTAGTAATTTGCAGGTAATTGATGGACATTAGTCATAATCACACACAATACACAGACCCCCCCCCTCCCTCACCCCTAGAGACTCAGGCTTTCTCTGGAAACTCACATTTGCATTTCATCAAGAGCTTCCCAAACTGGGAAAACTTAGAAAGAAATCAGGTTTCCATGCATGGCGGTGAAATGACAGACCCAGAGAAGGCAGGTCACAGAGACTGGGGAGTTTTGACATCAGCCAGGAGACCACTGACACTGTTGAACTTGGAGTCCTTAAAGTCTCCAGCAATGACAAGCAGAACAGCTGGTGCTGGGGCTGCCCCAAGAGCTGAAGACCCTGTTACTGGTGTTTGACATACTGAGAGCCTTAAACCCCCATTTTCTTAGGGTATGCTGGCAATGGCCTGCAGCCTGCTGGAAAGACAATTTAACCCCCAAATATTTTTCTACGGTGGGCTCCCGTCTCCCCAGAAGATACCTTCTGGGTCTAGAAACCTCGGTTTTTCAGCTGCACAGGTATTTTTGTTTCGAAAGGCCAGGGTACTGATACTAGGCCTGATTGGCTAAGAGTGATGGTGATGTCTGAGTTCCCATATAAACTTTTAAGATGTGGATTGGTTCAGAGCCAAGAACCAGAGTCAGAAAATGCTCACCTGCTGAGATCTAAAAGTAGGGGAGCTGTGGTGCCCAGGCAGAATGCAAATGCACCAAGCACGGGGACTTTAAGAGCTGGAGTGTTTTCCAGAATACTGTTGCTCCTGGGCCTGCCAACTGTGTACCCAGGCCATGGTGCCGAATGCCACTGAGGGATTGTGAGCCGACTTCCCTGGGAAGGTGGACGAATCAAGCCCCATATAAAACTGAGCTGTGGCTGCCAACTATCAATGACAAAGTGCCCCGGGGTGATACTGGGAACTTATAATGACTCTGGGAGAGTGTATGTCCAAGCAGTATTGGGTGTTATCAATCAGCACCTCTCTTGGGAATTTAAAACAGTGGGCTGGAGATTGGTGAGGGAGTGCAGCTTCATCGCCGAGCTGTGTTGCATCACATACCATATCTTTACAGGGCTGTGGGCTTGGGCTTCGGTGTGACACAAAACAGGTGTCATGGGATGCTGGGAGTAATAGGGTTGGAAGCTGGCAGTCTCCAGTTAAGTTCCAAGAGTGGAGAGTCTGAGCAACAAGTACATACCTTTTACTAGTCTTTCTGTCTGTCTCCCTGCCCCCTCCTTCCCTCTATGTGTACACATGAGTATAAGTGCATTCGTGTGCATGTATATGTGTTGGGCACGGGTACACACTCGTATATGTGTACATGTGTGCAGTATCCAATTGGTTGCATATGTGAGTACATGCACGTGGAAACCAGATGTTGTTACCCTCCACCATATTCAAAATTATTTACACGAATTTTATTTTGGATGGAAGGGTAAGTACGTGCCACAGGTGCCCTGGTGGAGGTCAGACAATGACAGACAAGAGTCACCTTTCTCTTGCCACCATGTGGATCCCAGGGATAGAACTCAGGTCATCAGACTTGGTGGCAGGTGCCTTTGCCCACTGAGTCACCCCACTGACCCTCCACCATATTTCGTGAGAGAAGGTCTTTCATGAAACCTGGAACTCACTAGCTTGGCAAGGTGGCCCGGGCACCGAGCTCCAGGGATCCTTCTCTCTCTGGCTAGGACTACAGGCTCGTATAACCATGCCCAGGTTTTTACACAGTGCCAGGGGTTGAAACCCAAGTCCCAATCACCGCATGACAAGCACTGTACTGAATGAGGCGTCCACCAAGACCCTGGCTACAGCTATTGAGCCACGACTGAAATCTTTCATCTTTCAAGTTATGTTTTAGCTACTATAAAGTTGTACTCACACACACACACACAAAGAGAGAGAGAGAGAGAGAGAGAGAGAGAGAGAGAGTCTTTTTTTACCCATGGAGCACCACCGGACATGGCAGAGACACCACTGGCACCTTGGATGAAGAAGGCTTAGGACCTTTTGTGTACCAACGGCTCTGAGAAGTCCTGCTGGAGGGATAAATAACAGAGCTAAAGAAGCAGACCTTGTGAAACTTGGGCACCGACAGCCTGATTTTTGGCATCAACGTGGGAATCCCAGGCAAGATGTTGCTCTATGATCTGATAGATCGGAGAAAAAGACCTGAAGCCAACTATTCCCACTGGTAACATTTAATAATTTTTGCTCACAGTCATTCATGCAACAAATTTCCACTGTGTGCCTGATTAAATGTCATGTTCTGAGCTTGCTTCTGACGGTAGACCTTCACAAGCTGCCTGTGTCCCTCAAGGAGTTCAACCTCAAAGGGAGGCATTTACAGGGCCGGAGAGTCAGCATGGGGGACCAAGTGCTACCCAAGCACTGGGACCCGAATTCAATCCCCAGTGGGCATGGTGATGTGCCTATAATCTCAGAACTGAGGAGGTGAAGACAGAAGGAGCTCCTGAAACCACTGGCCAGCCAAGGTAGCCAATCAGCAAGCACCAGGGCCAGTTAGACACCCTGTATCAAAAAGTAAAGGGAGGAACAACAGAGGAAGACACCTGATGGTGACTTCCGTCCTCCACATATGTACACCTGGGCATGGACACTCACATGCGCATGTACACACATATAACACACACACACCACATAGAGGCATTTACATATGTGTTTCCAGAAACCAACGACTTCTCAACACAACACTGCCATCATCCTAGACCAGACCAGACCAGCATCCGCTCTCCTCTCGGTCATGGTCATCACCTCCTAAGCAGCCCCCTTACTTCCCCTTCTGTGTACCTATGAGCCGTGTGCAATGCAGCAGCTGGAAGCACCATCTGAAGTCAGAACCATCAAGGCCTTTCCTTTGATTTGGAATAAAGGTAGAAGTTTTCGTAATGACCTGAAGGACTCTCCCCCCATCCATGTCCCAGGTAGCCCTCCTCCTGCTCTCTCACCCTAACCACAAAGGCCCATTGCCATCTCTCAAACACACTGAGGCAGCGTCTGCTGCAAGCCCTTGACGCCTCCTGCCCCCACCGCTTTCTGCAGCCATCTTCCCCAACTGTGCGGGGCCAGTTTCCTTATCCTCTGCAGGCTTTGCTTGCACATCACGTGCACCGAGGGCCTCTCACCAGCCTGTTACGCCGGGCAGACGTCCTCCTGTTTGGCTTCTGGTCTTCTCATTTTGTGTTGCCTCCAAACCGATGACCAACATCTGAAATGTTCTCTGATTGATCCTTACTCATAGATTTTTTTTTAATTACATATATACTTATTGTACGTATTGTAGCGGGGCAGGTACACATCACAGCACCCTGGGGAGGTCATAGGACAGTTTGTAAATAGTCAAGTCTTCTTCCACTGTGTGGGACTTGAGGGTAGAGCTCTGGTTATCTGGTTTGAGGCCGAGTGCCTTTATCCGCTGAGCCATCTCTCTCTGACTCTCATCCTTACTTTTACATCCACTTGACCAGTGAGATCATTAATCAGTGAGGACAGAGATTCACCATTGGCTTCGCTCACCTGCCCCCTACACTGAAAACAGTGCTGGGCTAGGGAACACAGTTACCAATCAGTTCTTGTATTGTTGAAGACTCCGTTAGCATGGTACCCAGGGGCTCTGAAAAGTAGCGTCCAGCTACCACCTAAATGGCAGGGGGAACCACGGAGCAAGCAAGGAAGAACACTTCACACCAAGGGATGGTGCACGAGGGAGGGGGAAGAGAAGAAAGCCCAACTTCCCATGAAATTTATGAAATTGTTCTGCAACCAATGACAGGAGAACAAATGGCTACAACCAGCTGCTCGTCCTCATTTGTTTACCATGACTGCTTAATTACCAGCATCCCCAAGAGAGGGGATTTTTTTTTGAGCATTCCAGCAGATGTAGACATTATTTCCTTCCACAGGAGCCTGAAAAACTGGCCCAACATCTGGGACAGAACCTGAGGCACAAGAGCCATGAATGAAGGACAGTGGATGGGGGAAAAGTCCTTTCATAGAGGGGGCATTGCTACCTCTGCGTCTGCATCCCTCCAAATCATAACCAGCGAGCATCCCCCCTCTCTGGGAAGAGGGAGATGCTTTTTACCGGGGCTGCCACTGAACGATGCGATGCATCACCACTTCAGGAACTCCACGGGACAGACAGGTGAAAAACAGCGAGGCTCTTGGATGTTCCAGCCTATGATCATCACTCTCCAGAAGAGGTTAGGTGGGTGGGTGGGGTGGTGGTGGTGGTGGTGAGGATATGTCTCAGTGACAGAGCACTTGCCCCCATGCACAGGGTCCTGAGATCAACCGCCGGCACTAAGAAGAGCAAGCCAGACAGAAGAGCTCTGAGGTGTTCTTCCTCATGGGCCAGGGAGACATAAACAGCATCAGGTGTCCAAACACCAGTAAATGGCTAGGATGTAGCTGAAGCCAACCTGGGGGCAGGAACATGTAGAATCCATGGCATTCCAGGAATGCTCAAGATGCCAAGAGGAGGTCGTAGGCTGTGCAGACAGAGCGGAGAGGGCTACCTCATTGTCTGTCCTTGGACCGCTATGTTCTTGCTGGCTACCAGAGCTTGTTCTGAGTGACGATGCTCTTGGTCCAAAATACTGGGCCTCTCTCTTAAGACATCACTGGGTAGGTCCGTGAGGGCAATTGCAGGAAGGATTAACTCGGAGGGGAGACCGTCCTGAGAAGCAGCAGCATGTTCAGGTGGCAGCCCAGATGTAAAGAAGTTGAATCATTTTGTACAGCTTGTGCCTGCCCGCCTTTCTGTTTGCTGCTGAGCACATCGGTCGTGTTTGCTGCCACTGCTTCTGGCTGTCATCTTTCATGAACATCAGACTGACTTCTTCAGCTTTCCACTGATGACTGGTGGCTCTCCTGGAACCCTCTGAGCCTTCAGCACAGGGTTGGGACTGCTGAAGTGTCCAGCTATGAAGAATGATCAGCTATGAGGTTTTCAGCCCCGACCCCAACATGCAGACAGCCATTGCTGGACTACCTGGCGCATAGTCTATAGTCCAATATCCCCTTTGGATGTGTTTTCATTCTCACACTTTAGAGAGTGTGACTGTAGAGAGGCCCTGACTAAAATAGCAGTACGTGGCATGGTTGCTCCCAGAGTCAGGCGTCATAGGTTCAGGAAGCCAGAACGCGAATGAGAATAACTCCCCTCAGTATTACTCATGTTATCTTTACCCTCCCTTTCTGGCAATCGTGTGGTCTTCTGCCCTAGATGTCCTAATTCCAGAAGCAAACACAGTTCCATCAGGGATACAACAGTGGCCCCGCTCCCCCTTGGAAGTCACGATGGTCGCCCAGTCACTTTCTACTCTGAAAGGCCCTGTGTTAATAATGAACGAAGAAGGGGTCATTCTAGGCAAGCAGACTGGCCCCGGCCACCCACAGCATGCCCACACGTGTGTCTGGAGTGGAGGACAGCGCTTGGGCTGGCTCTTGTTACTATCATGACTTGTGACTATGGCGTATGTAAAAGCCTAGCATTCCAGTCTGTGGAAGACTATTCGTAGCCCAGACCCTTCAAAGGTGGAAATCCGGGTCACCTTGTGAGGGAACCACGAGCAGCTGAGGTGTGTGTTGACGGGAAGTTGAACGGGCACTGGGTAGCATTAGTTTATGAACACTAGCTATGACCACGTGACCTGGTACAGAAATGAAGACTTTAATTGATTAAGTGCTCCTTACTCTAAGTCCCACATCCATGCATATGAAAGTGCACACATTCAGACACACACACACACATACATACATATTAAGCACATGCATTTGTCTATTTATCTCTTACCTCACACTATCATGAAACATAAGATGGAATGACTTTACATTACAGTATTTACGTGTTATTTCTACATCCCTGCATTTTCGCTAGACCATATCAAATAGAAAAGTCAATGTCCCTCTGTCCCTCTCCCCGCCTTTAACCACTTCCTCTAGGGAACGGCTTGCTATTTTCAGTCTGTTGTTGTCTTTACTGGAGGATTAATGTGCTTCAAGATGAGTTTGAGTGCCAAGTTGACAAAGAATTGATTTGTGATGAGTTATTTTGTGTACTGCCTTACTTGTGTCATTGTGGGGGGGTGTGTGTATGCATGTGCACCTGTGCATGTTCATGGCGGGATGCGTGTAAGTGGGTACATGTGCACATGTAGATGCATGTCTGTGGATGTTAATCAGTGTTAGTTACAGCTCTAGGCATTATTCCTCGGGAGCTGTCCACTTTGCTTGTGGAGACGGGATCTCTCACAGGTGTAGAGTTCACCAAGTAGCTAGGCTGGCTGCCAGAGAGCCCAAGGGACTCTCCTGCCTCTGTTTGCCCTGCACTGAGATTTTAAGTGGGCCTTGCAGCACCCAGATTTTTACGTAGGTTTTGGGAATCAAACGTGGGTCTACATATTTATACAACAAGCGTTTACTGACTGAGCCATCTCCCCAGACCTTATGAGGCCCGGGGTACCGAGACATTTAGTGAGCCTTTATTCTGGCAAGTCTGTGAGGGTGTCTCTGGATGAGGCTAGTATCTGAATCAATAGACCGAGTAAGCACAATGCCTTCCCTAGAGTGAGTGGGCCTCATTCAGTCAATTTAAGGCTAAGTAGAACAAAAGGCTGAGAAAGAAAGACGTTGCCTTTGGTCTCTCTTCAGTCGGGACGTGGGTTTCCTTTCCTGCCTTCAGATAGCGATGAGTGCTGGGCCTTCTCATTGGGCCTCCGGCTTTTCCAGCTGGAGATCCTGGAATGTCTCAGCATTCACGACCTTGGAAGCCATGTTAGGATAAACTTCCCATTGCTTCCACTTCTTGAGTCTTTCAGCTCCTTGATACATTCAACTTGTAGATGACAGAGCTTCCTGTGCTTCGGACTATATAAACTCTGTTCCAAACAAGGACGCTGTCCTTCTGGCTATCCGAGTATATGCCACGCCTAGCACAGAGCCCGGCATGTGACAGTTGCGATAGAAAAACCCATGCAGAGTGGAAACAATGATAAAGTGCTATAAAAGTAAAAGTGTTTCAAGAATGAAGTCAATGTCGGAAGCTACAGGGGAGGGTGGGGTTGGGTTAGAGAGGACGTGGTACTTTAACGGAGTTGGTAATGAGGAGAACGCGTAGACTCATTCCTGAGCAGCGTCTGTGTTTGAAATGGACCCACTGGGTAAGGAAGCACGCAGAGCCACTGAAGTCAGACTGGGCTTGCTTTGAAAGGGGGCAGGTCACTGGGAAGCTGTTCTCCAACAAAAGTTGTTTTGGTCTCCTAATTGGGACATGCTCATTCTTGCTTTTTTTTTTTCCCTTCCCATCCCCTTCCAGTGGCTTCTCTCAGGGGCACACACCATTAATCATCTCTCATTACTTTATTTTTTTAATAGAATAAGCAAGTTCATGGGTGTCTGATATCCATTCTCTTGGCAGGATAATAATTGACACTGTAAGTGACCTCATTAATCAGCAGGGACAATTAGAAGGGTGTAAGTGGGGACAATTTGCTGGGTAGCCTGTCTGGGAAAGAAAGAAAGGTCAGCATATCTCCGAGTCAGAACGGGATGCTGCTATGGGTCACTGTCTCCTCATTAGCCCACCTTCTTGAATCCCTCCAAGACAAAGGAGGACAAGAAAGTTCCAAAGAAAGGTTAGAGTGTAGGGCCACGAGGAGGCTCAGCATGGCTCCATTGTTATTATGGAGTTCAACCACCCAGGAGAGGAAGCCAGCTCCCTCCCTTCCCTCTTTGTACCTTTCCTTGTTCTAGAGACTTCTGAAGAGGCCAAGGGAAAAACAGCTTTAGTAGATAAACTTCTTAAGGCAGAAACGACCTCTGGAGGACCTTCTCATGAAGAGGAATGTCCCCGCAGAAGCAGATAAAATCTGCAGTTCTTTGTAATTGCAGAAATATATGCATCAGGGCAAAATGTGGTTTGGGTTGTTTTTTGGTTTTTTTTTTGGTTTCTTTTTTTTTTTTTTAAGAAATTATTTATAGGCCAGCAAGATGGCTCAGCAAGTAAAGGTGATTGCCACCAAATCCAATGACCTGAGTTCATTCCTCACGTAGTTGAAGGAGAGGCCCTCCTGCAAGCTGTCCTTTGACCTCCACATGCACCCCATGCCATGTGCGCACATGTGCGCATGCATACACGCTTGCAAACACACACGTATGCACAACTAATCAGTCAATGTAATAGAATGCTTTAAAATTAATTATACTTTTCTTTATTTATGTGTGCGCGCACACAAGCATGGGTGCATGTTTTGTGGAAGCCAGTGGTTAAGATTAAGGGTCTTTTTTAAAAGTCCTCTCCACCCAACTAGTTTTTGAGATGGTGTCCCTCACTGAGCCTGAGGTTCTCTGACTTGTCTAGAGTGGCTGGCCAGGAATTCCCAGGGAGCCTCCTGTCTCCACCTCCCCAGCACTAGAATTACAAGCACACACCTGGCTTTCTTTTACACGCGTTCTGGCCATTGCACTGAGGGGAGTCTTCACGCTTGCAAGGTAAGCACTTGAGCAACCAAGCGACCTCCCCAGCCCTCAGGTCATTTCTCTGTTCCTCAGTCTGATGTAGGATAGATTCCACACGGCATGGTGGGGTTAATTTCACATATGGTACCTAGAAATGGGGAGGGCACACTGGTCCTCCTATGCCTCACATGAAGCCAGAAGGCATGCCTTGTGTGGCTAAGAACCAAATCCAAAAAGTGCTACTCAGCTGCAGCTAGAAGACGTGCATTAAAAGCAAGTAAAAGCATACTGTGGTCTTTGAGTCCTAAACCCAAACTAGAGGAGTATTTTTTCTTTCTTTCTTTCTTTCTTTCTTTCTTTCTTTCTTTCTTTCTTTTTCTTTCGTTCTTTTCTTTTCTTTTTTGGTTTTTTGAGACAGGGTCTTTCTGTGTATCCTTGGCTATCCTGGACCCACTTTTTAGACCAGGCTTGCCTCGAACTCACAGCAATCCGCCTCTGCCTCCCCAGTGCTGGGATTAAAGGCCTGAGCCACCACGTCTGGCTAGAGGAGCATTTTCTAAGCATGCCATTGCCTGGGAGCTGTGGTTGACTCTGTGAGACTGGGAGCTCTGAGAGAGCTTAGAGGCCCTTAAGACACTTCTCTAGGACTCGAATGTCCCTAAGGAAAGACTGATGGCTCCATCTCTCCTCACATTTATCTTTTAAATGTTTTGTGTTTGTTTCTAAATAACGGAACACAGGAAAGGAGGGACGCTAACATAATTTGCACCTGTGTGGCCAATGCCTGCCAAGAAAAGGAGCATCACAACCCAGCGGGAGACCCTAGGTGGCTCTCTCTTCTGTTGGCATGGTGACACAACCCTTCCTGTACTCGGCCTCCCCACCCTTCAGTCAGCAGCTCTTAGTTCACACACACAGGGTCAATACTAAACAAGGGGAAAGCTGGCTGCCAGCTCCGTAGTCCACTACAACATCCTCATTCTATTTCCTGTGCGTCACAGTCGTCCCTAAATCTAGACTTTTCTCTTCCACATCACTCCCTGTGTCTGGACTGTGCCCACCACCTCATCCATCCTCTGTAATCTCCCTCAGTTTCTCCTGGAGGCTTCATTTGGCTGACACCTCCTAGGCAGTGACATCCCTGTCCCTCCAGGGACCCCACCTCTTCCTCTCCTGGCTCTGTGGCTCTCCAGACTTCACCATTGATTGGCTTCCTTCAAGCTCTGCCTTCAAACCTGCCTACTTCATTTCTGGGTCCTAAAGGCCGGGCCAAAACCTTGGAATCGTGGGCTGAAGAATGTTTGAAAGACTTGAAATTTAGTGTCTCAGTTAGGAAAACTGTGTGTGTGTATGTGTGTGTGTGTGTGTGTGCGCGCGCGCGCGCGCGCACATGCGCATGAATGTGTGTATGCTTGTGTGTGGCTGTGGCTGTGTGTATAGGTGCATTCATGCGTGTGCACAGAAGTGTGGTAGCCAAAGCTCAAGGTTGAGTGTCCTTAGTCATTCCCTACTTTAGTTTCTGAGGTAGCCTCTCTCACAGAGCCTGGCGCTTACTGACTCAGCTTGTCTAGTTGACCAGCAAGCCCTAAGGGGCATCCTGTCTTTGCTCCCCAGCGAGGGGATTATGGGTGTATCCTACTGCCCTCGGCTTTCATGAGAGTGCTGAGGAACCAGACGTAGGTCCTTGTGCTTCTGAAGCAAGCACTTACTGGCTGAGCCATCTCTCAAAAAAAAAAGTGCTTGGTTTGGGATCTGATTCAGCTGTGTGACCTTATATGAAGTCCTTAACATCACTATGGCCTATAGCAGGTTAGAAAGGCTAATTCTAGCATCTAGGTCCTAGATGCTAAGATGACCCAATGACTTAAAATAGATGAAAATGTTGGGAATAGTGCCTAGTATACAGTAATTTCTCAATAGTTCCCAGTAGCTACCATCACTCGGATTGGGTTTCCAAGAAGACCCGGCCAGGGATCTGGATATATGTGAGTTTATCTGGGAGGAGTTGAGTCCAAGAAGCACAGGGAAGGGAAGTTCCTTTAAACTCCCTTCTCTGACTGCCCATCACTCCTGAGGGCATGCCCTCTAACTACTTAGCACCAGATGGGTGGACCTAGCAAGCCCTCTAGACTCCCATTAACAACTGAGTCGCTAAGGTACAGGGCCAGAGGGCTAACATCCTATAGGACCTTCAACTAGGCCCTACCTGGCTTAACACCTGGATCCTTTCTGGTGCCATGGGCCCCTTGTTAGGTCTCTTTATTCTTCAAGCTGGCACCCTAGAGATACAACAATGCTGGAAAATAATGGGAAAAAAACTCCCCAAGACTAATGGCTGTCAGAAAGCACTCCCCACCCCCCCATCTCCTTTCTAGACCCTGAAACTTAAAACCTGAGCCTCCTTCACCTCTTCCTGATGACATTGTCTGCATCCTTCCCGAGGAGAGCCTCCTGGCTGGGCAATGCCTAGCACACTGGCAGGACCCAAAGCAACCACAGCTCATTAAATTGATTTATGGCTCGGTCTCTACCTCTCCCAGCAGGCAGCTTGGAGGCTGGGCCAGTGGTGTGGACACAAACTGGATCAGGCAGCTGATTCCTACCCTCCGCTCCCTGCACCCCACTCCTAGCCACTGCTCCTCGGTCTCTTCCACACCCACTTCCTCACCTGTCCTAGTACGTGACAATTAGGCTCTGTTTACTAAGCCATGGGATCCTGAACTGTTCCCCTCCGCTCTGCTACCCATAGATTTTCCGGCTAACACTGCAGAGATCATAAAAACAACAACCCACCTTGTCGCTCTAGCTTATTTACTAACTTGGCCATAAATAATCGGGGTGATTTGCATATTACTATTTGGCTTTTTATAGCACCACACATCTGAGCACTGGCAGGCAAGCTGGGGGTGGAGGTGGGGCAAGAAGGTGAACCATGCTCTAGGCAGGCGACGACATTGGTCAGAGTGGCTCCAGTTTCCCCCTCCAACCCATAATGCCTGGCAGGCCTGACTCCTCCAGGCCTAAAAGCAGAAAGAGGGAGAGAGATGGGGGGGGAGGGGGGAGGGAGAGAGAGAGAGAGAGAGATTGAACACCAGGGTGCCACAGGGTGGACGTGACAAGAAAGCCAATCATTGTCACCTGGTCAGGGGCAGGCAAGGACACAGGTGTAGCCGAGGATGATAACTCCAAGACAGCCATTAGCAAAGCGTAGCTTTTTGAGCTATGAGCAGAAGGCCACTCACGCCACTATAGGAGCCCAGCTGCAGCTGAGTGCTCACACTCCTCAATCAGACAGATCCCCGCCCCTGCCATCCACACTGTGTAACCCTACATAGGTCATGGGCCTTCGCTGAGCTTTGTTTACTCCTCTGTATAATGGGAGCCACAACAGTGCCTATCTCAAAAACAAAAAGCAAAAACAACAACAACAAATATCTGTGTGCTGACTGACATATTCATATGGGAAAGGTGCTTAGCAGAAGGGCTAGCGCAGGCCAAGGAACAGATGCAGGGGTGATGATGGTGATGATGGTGATGATGGTGATGATAACACTGCGCGGTGTTAGCAGTGATGATACGGTGGTGATGACAAAATATTGAATTTTCATGACGTAACTGAAATATTGAAATGTCACGGTGTAACTGAACAGTACTGCCCTGACCCTGTACACGCAAGGCCCTGGGTTGGATCCCCAGCGTACCTTCCCCCCAAAATGGAAGGAAAGGTAAGGAAAAGGGAAAGGAAACTCTCAGAATGGGATGTAGCTCAGTTGGCGGAGTGCTTGCCAAACACGCCGGAAGCCCTAGGTCCCCAGAACCCGTGGTGTGCACCTGTGATGCTAGCATCTTCTGTGGAAAACCAGGAGAGGCCGAAGCTCGAGGTCGTCTTGAACTACATAGCTAGCTCGAGGCCAGCCTGGATTATATGAGACCCTGTCTCAGGAAAAAAAAAATCCTTTATATATTTCTATAGTACTAATGAAGAGATGTGCCCAAATGCTAAGATAAGGAAGGCATTAGTGTGTAGGGCTGCGGTGTCAAATGGAAGTGTGGGAAGGCTCCCACAGAAGCACAGAGTCTGTCCACCTCAGGGTTCTCCAGGATCTGGGAGTGTCCACCAGCTTGCCTGCCCAGCTCCCAGCATATACCTGGCCATTCACTGGCCTTTAGTGCCCCCGATTAAGCTCGCTCCATTCCCAATGCAAGAAGCTGCCGACTCCTACTCACGGCACCGAGGCCCCGAGTTGCCTCTTCGTGCCACCCCTGCTGGGCACGAAGCGTTTGTACAAACTGGAAGCCTAGATGCTCTGCTCTCCCAACTGGCTTCTTGATGAAGGTGGTACCCCCGAGTCAGGTGGTACCCCAAGTCACATCAAGTTTCAGGATCCTCTATTCTCTGGCTGGTCAGTGAACAAGCCATACAATCCAGGAATGGCTCCACCTTCCTAGGACAAGGTCCCTGCTGGCTTGGAGGCTGAACTGACTGACTGTTCCTTGGGATAGGAGCGTAAGGACACAGTAGGGTGAAAAGGAATGAAGGGTGACCTCAGCCATGTGCCTGACTTGTCCCCTGCTGGGCTCAAGTACTCATCGACATTGTGGTTAGAAGATCACTGTTACCTGTAAAAGAGCAAACAAACAAACCAAAGATCGATGGACAGTTTCCAAGGTTTCCAGGGGACAAGAGGCTTCCTATGCCGGGCGGTACATCACCCTGATTGGCTGAAGTCAGTGAGTCACAGATTATGGACTTTCCTCAGTGCCTGGGAAAAGGTCCACCTCTTTGGCCAGTGGATTTTTGCCTCTGCCTAATCCTCTTCCCTCACTGGCCGCAAACCTTGTAGCCTCTCCATGAATAATTGAGCACCCAACTGTCCTGAGACTCTGCCCTAGAGCCTGGCAAGGGTCTGGGAAGGTGATCCAGTGGGCAGAGTGCTTATGGTACAAGCATGAACACCAAGTTCATGGTCTGGTACCTACATAGCTGCCACAGAGAGCCTGCTGCTGAGTCTGTAACCTCAGCTCTGGGTGGACACAGACTAGAGGAGCCTACTGCCCAGCCAGTCTACTCAAACCCACTAGGCTCCGGGGTTAGACATACTGTCTCAACAATTAAGGTGGACAGTGATGGGGAAAGATAACCAATGATGACCTCGGGCCTCCATGTGCATAGAAATGTGCGGATACTCAAACATGTGCATGTATATATACTACACACACACACACACACACACACACACACACGCGTGAGCACACACACAAACACACACATACGGGATGAGAGTATATCAAAACTGTAACCCTATGTATTTTACTTTGCCTATTTGCCTCTTCTAGAAGGCCGGCTGTGAAGAGCTAAAAATGTGTGCTGTGTCTTTTGTTTCTCTTTTCCCAAAGGCCTTGTCCCTGGTGTATACTGACCACGGCTTGGGGGTAATTAGCACATTATTGTATCTGTCTGCCTCAGTGCCTGGCCCTTTGGAGAATGGATGCATAAATGGATGGACCTCACCAATAAAAACTCCCATTCTACGTTAACCACAGCACAACTCTGGATCCTGCTGGCTCCCTCCAGCATCACTTCCCTCAGCACCCTCTCCTGGGCCCGTCTCACCTGTGTTCCCACCAGTACCCACTTCCGTCCCTTGACCAGCCTGCCCATCGGTCCATCGTCACAGGCCCTCTTTGGTATGTCCGTGGCACACCACGGCTTGAATTTCACCCTGGGTTTTCATTGAGTGAGATCCAGAAGAGGAAAGATAGAGACCTGAAATGCTCTGAGCCTCTTGGAAGGAGGTTCAGAAAGAGGGGAGCCGAAGGGGCGGGGACAGAGAAGGAGCCAAGAGGGTGCAACCACTCTTGAGGGAGGATCTAGGGTGCAAGGGAGCTCCAAGGAGCCAAGGGTGGTTTGTACGATCCAACAGAATAAAACTCAGATCTGAGCATCTTGGAGGAACTCCACTTGATTCTCTCTGGGTCACTATATCAAATTAAGTTTGTTTGTTTGTTTGTTTGTTTTAAATCTTAGGATGGTCCTGCATTTTCCACATTTCCTATAGTTAGAATTTTTATATAATGCAAATGCATAGCAAAGGAAGGGAAGGAGGAAGCTGAGAGGCTGAGGAAGCAGGCCACATCCTGGAGGAGGGTGACTGTGCTCTCCTCCCCACAGGCCATCCGGGAACTCCTATTCTGAGCCTCCTAGCTCAGCTCCCTGGCAGCAAATGGGAGATTTGTGCAGGCCGTGGGGGCCCCCCGCTTCTATTTTCTCCCTTCTCTTTCCCACTTTGTATTTTGTAAGAATCTAATTTTAACCTCTCCAGATGCCATATTTTTGATCTTTTCGATTGACTCTTTGCGGAAACAGAGTAACAGAAGGGCCGTGGATCTTTTTAATGGAAAAGATAAAAAAGGCCTTCAATGGCTGAGAAACAGACCCTGTCTGGGCCCCTTTCAGCCTGGCCTTGCCTTTGGGGTCCCAGCACCCTCCCACCCCCATACCCCTGCTTCAACCATGAAGTTGAGAGGCACCTGGATGCAGAGCTCCCCTGGCAGGAGCTAACCTTAAGGGACCACACACACACAGTCTGGGGCACAGGAGGGGCATGAGGTCAGGCAGGGGATGTCTCATGTCTTAACTCCCACAGACATTCGGGCCCAACCTTGGAGACATTGGCCGCTCTCTGAACACATCTTGGTTTCTACGGTCGAGGGAGAGGTGCTACCAGCAGGCCGAGGATGAAGAGGTCAGCTTGCACAACAAAGACTGTCCACCGACTCAGACTTCAGCCATGCCACGGTGGAGAAAAGGCTACGGTGCCATGGCCCACGCTGGCTCTCATCTCCCAACCGCAAAGATGCCAGCAGTTCTGACCATCGCTCATCCTTGGGTCATGCAGACATTTGGGCTGGTGCCTTCTTCCGGAACTAAGGGCTGCCACCACTCACTGCCGCCCCAGCGTGTGAAATACATTTAATAGTCCATGGACTAAACTTCCATTTTACAGCCAAAAGTCTGGGGATTGAACTCATGCAGTTGAGCAATAAGTGCCACTCTTAATCCTGGGGCAGCACCTGGAGTGTAATAGCTGTTGCTCTGGTTACCCAGAGGACCAAACTGCATCACTGGGCAGGAGAGCTGGCCCTAACCACAATGTATCTCCACCAACGCACAGATCCACACCTCAGTCCCACATCCCCCTTGGGGTCCTGTATCCTGATAACGCAGTTGTTGCCCTTGGGCAGCCTGAGATTCCGAGACTATGACACTCATTTTCTAGATGAGGGCTCTGTTCGCTTAGCTGGGTGGGAGGACTTGCTTCAAGCATCCCATATCCACGTACAGGGTCGGCGTGTTGCATCATACAGTGGGCGCTAGAACGGGGCCCCACCGCAACGTGGAAACTGGCCAGCATCCTCACTTAGGGGCCAGTCAAGCCAGACAGGTGTGGCTCTTTCAACCCTCAACTTCTTGACCTTGAAGAGCCTGAGATCAGTGATGACATGTAGTAGTCTTACGGCCCTTGACCTCAATGGAACACAACACTGGCAACAGTTCAGAAGGAAACCACTAAAACACCAACCAGGACCCCTGAGACTCTGCCGTTACACTCTGAGGCAGCCTAAAAATAAACACATAGGCCTTCAGCTGTTGATTAGCAAGGAAGCTGTCGGCACTGTCAGAGCTATCGGCCTTTGGTAACAAGTCGGGGGCCTGGACATTGTGACAGTCAACAGGGTGTGTATGCTTTAAAATACTCAACCAGGAAGTCCCACTGTGGCCGTGCTTCAGGGATGCATCTGAGCCATTACCACATCAGACTAGGGGGCACAGAGACAAGGAAAGGGGGCGAGAAGACAAGGAGGGAAGGCAGGGAGGTGCTAGGACAGGTCAGTGAGCAAGAGAGGCTGCAATAGAGGCTATCCCAGGAGAACAGCCAGGGCAGCCTCCAGTGTGTTTGGGCGGGGCCTGTTGAAAAGGCCCCAGCCTATCCTTGCTTCTGGTCTTTAAGGCTCTATTCTCTGAAATCCATGACTAAGTCTTGAGAGAAGCAGCAAGTCAGCAACACAGGCTACTGAAACCCCCGCTCCAGCCCTTACCTGCAAGATGGGGTTCCCACAACCTATGACAGGCTCTACTCCAAGTTGTCCACTGTAACATGCTTCCCTCTTCCTTCCTGTGCCCAGTACTGTCCTTGTCACCCCCCCTAGCCCTGTCCTTCTTCCTGTCCCCAAGATGAGGCTAAACAATTGCTGGATCTCCCTAGAAGCCCCAGTGACAAATAGCAGGTCCGGTGACAAACAGCGGGTCCGGTCAGATAGGACTCAGGTCCAACTCTCAAAGGTGTGGGTGACTGCACTCACATGTGAATGCCCATATGCACAATGAAAAATAATACTGAAGTAAAAAAAAAAAAGTCTCTGCAAACTGGGTTTGGTCCTCTGGAGTCTATGTCTACCCCAGGATCAAGGACACCACCCATGTCTCATGGGGCTGCTGCACAGTGTATAGAGCCTGACTCTGGGTTGAGCCTGGGTTTTGCAGTGTGACTCCATCCTCCTATCTATGAAGTGTGGATGATGATGCCCACCTCGTGGGACCAGCGTAAAGAACAAAAGGTTCAATTCATTGTCTCCAGTCAGTGCTCAGAGGACTTTGGGCCTGGATCCAGGATACCAGGGCTCAGAGTAGGAACTGGGCACAGCAGGCTATCTGGAGACCTTGGCATGTGGATCCTGGGCCCAGGATGCTGAGCCCCTGGCTGCTACCTGTCAAGGATGGGGGCCTTCTGACAGTCAGGCTAAGCAGAGAGGGCTCAAAGTCTGGAGGAGAGATGGTACCGTGAGCCACTGAGCAGGCGTGGTGGAAAGTGATGCTCTACAATGGGAATCGGAATCAGAATCCTCTCACATCCCGGCGAATGAGAGTGAAGCCACTCCACTGGGAGGCAGAAGGCAATCAATGGCACTGGCAGGCCCATCATGCCCTCAAAGATTCATGGAAGAAGTAGCACCGTTCCCACCTCCACCCTCACCCCGCCCGCAGGGAAGACTCCTTAAAGGGTGAACATGCTTGTCCTCATCAGGGTGGGAAAGGGCACGTTAAGAATCCTGGCACCGAGGGCTGAACCCACACTCGGTTCCTCTCCATGACGACTAGCAGCCACCAGCAGAACACAGAGGGGACATGCTGAGACACACATATTTGCTCCAACCCCATGCTTGAGCAGAATGAAGCGCACACATTATTAGCCAGAAAAGCTGGATTAAGACAACATAGTATTATTTGCAAATGGTAAACAGACACGGGCACAAATGGAACCCTGCGTGGAAAATGTAAAACTGAGCCTTGGTGCCCGGCTGTGTTCCCTGCTGAAATACAGTCCGGCACACCTGGGCTGGCAAAGGGAGTGGGGTGTCCGGAAATGGCTTCTGTGCCTTTCACAGACTCTTTAAGTGACAGACTATAGATTTGATCAAAGTGGCCAATACTTTGCTGTTCAGCAGAGCCAGGGGGTGAGAGGCTAGCAGGAAGGGTCTCAGGGCACAGAGTGAGTAGGTTGTAGGAGCAGCACCCTTCTTCCCCCCAGTGACCTCATTGGAAATCCAGATTCCTGGGTCCTCCTGAAACATTCTACATGAGACTGCTCATTTCCACAGATGAACATTCAACACGTGTGTGTAGAAGACTTTAAGGAACCACCCAGGCCAGGCTGTCAACCATGGACATGCCCAGAGTCCCTTTTAGAACCCTTACAAAATAACCGCTTCCATAGGGTTTAAAGTTCAGAATAAAGCACGTTGAAAATGTCAAACTGGGCCTGTGTCGGGGCTAAACTGGCCCAGTTGATAAAATGCTTGCAACGCAAACATGAGGACCAGAGTTCTAATCCCGAGCACCCACATATAGAAAACCCAGCACAGCAGCACACGCCTTAGTACTAGTGCTAAGTATGCAGAGACAAGAGGAGCCCTGGAGCTCACTGGCAAGCCAGTCTAGCCGGTGATTACACTCAAGGTTCGGCGAGAGATTCTGTCTCAAAATATCAATTGGAAAGCAACTGAAAGAGGCACTCGGTGTCAACCCCAGGCCTCCATGTGCAACGCACACCCATACCCCCCCCACACACACACACATACACACACACACACACACACACACACACACTCAGATAAAACCAAATAGCTAGTCGTCCTAAAGACTTTTTCCAAACTGTGCATCTCTCTCCCCTGCGGATGTTACAATGCATGATTGTCTGCAATCAGTGGTGCAACAGGTGCAAGTCATGCAGTGGTACTGGGCTACAGACCCGCCGTGTCCCGTAGAGGAACAGGCCCAGAAAAGTCAGCTGCTCACGCTGGTAATTCCTGAACCAAAGAACCCTGTTCCGGATAGGTGTCGTGGGCAGAGGGGGACTGAAGTTTGCTCTCCTGGAATGTCCACATCACAGCCTGAATGCTAACAGCCTATGTCCTTTCCTAGTTATGACAACAGGTCTCACTCCCTCTAAGTACCTCCTTTCTCCAAGTAAGCACCCCAAATCCTTCACACCTTTGTCCTGGCACACACTGGCTTTTCTTCATTTTGGACACTCTCTTTTAGGCCTGCCTGCTTTTGTCATCGCCCTCTGTGGACGTGGGTGGGGGGGAATATGTTTAAGCATTTACTTTTTTTTTTTCCACATTAACTTTGAGTTCGCTAAAAATGTATTCTTATTATAAAAATAATGCAACCACACATTAAACCCTTTTTAAATAAAAAAAAAAAAAGAAACCCTAGAAATAATAAACCCTCGCTATGCTTGCGTGGTCACCATGTGCCTCTGCCTCTGCCGTGCCTTGTTGACCAGAGTCATGTTCTCCCACGGCCAATAACCTCATGCACAGATCTTTGAGGCCTGCTGTGTGGTTTCTAAATTACATTTACTTGTTTACAGTGAGGGGGTGTTGTGAGCTTGACACACGGGCATGTGCAAGTCAGAGGACAACTTGTGGAAGTTGGGCCTTTTCTTCTACCATGCGTGTCCCAGAGATTGAATTTAGGACATCGTCTGACTGGACGGCAAGCCCCCTTTACCTGCTGAGGCTTCTCGTTGGCTCCTGTTTTATGTTTCTCAACATTTTTCTAGACTGTAATGTCCTGATGGTCATCTGTGGCCTCCTGCACCAGGGTGGAACTAAGAAGGGATCTTAGCCCCGACACAGCTTGACTGGGTCTGAGGAGAAAGGGCTGGTTTTCTAGCAACGCCTTCGGGTAGCCTCGGGCCACCACAGTCTACATCTTTGGGCTTCATGAGTGTGGCAATTTTTCAGAGATGTCACTGCCATTCTGTACCGGTATCACTTTGGAGCCTTATATGTACCTGGCATTTATTCATTAGAGCAGTATTTGTTGAGGTTTAGTATGTATCAAACAGAGGTGTCAGAGGCTACCTGTGTAATAATGACCAAGGCGGCAGTGGCCTCATAAGCTCATAAAGCATTGATGGTGGTGGTGTCTTAGTAAGGCAGGGAGAGCAGGGAGAGGGAAGGACAGGCATCCAGTGAGATGCCAGGGCACAGGAAACAAGGATGCTTCACATGCACGCGTCAGCTCAACACATGTTCACCACACCTCTTTGCAGACAGGGGAGAGGAATTCAAGAGTGCTTGCCCAGGATCTGAGAGCAAATAGCCAGCAGAGGCAGGATTCAAACCCAGGACTTCCTATGTTCGGAGCTGTCCTGCAGTCCCCTCCAGGCTCACAGAGGCAGTGAAAAGCTATTTGTTTCTCACGACCCTCTACTAGGGTTTAGACATATTAAAAGGTCATTGCAAAACCTTCTCAACAATGTGATTCAATTATTTCATAAAGGAAAGACAAAAATAACAGGATCCTGCCTAGCCCGGGGGCCACGATCACTTGTGGGAAGTTTCTACGGAGGCACATAAGCCAAGACCATGGTTTAAACAGAAGAGATATCTGCGCACCCTATTTTACATTTGCCCAGCGAGCAGACATTTGTGCAATTCAAACCTTTCCGGGACCACTTTGACAACTGAGTACCCAAGAGGTGACTCCATCTGCCTCATCCTGCCATCAGATTTGTGAAAGCCCCCTCCTCCTGCATAATTGCTGCAGGCAATCAGCACCAACTGATCAATCAAACAAAGAAAATTGCAGGTTTGAAGCTTTAATTAAATCTATCCGGCACTATCTAATTAAAGAAAATCTTTACGGTTCTACATACTCCAAAATAGAAGGAGCCCACTCCTTTGGGGGTTCTACAGATAATCCACCGTGGCATGTCAAGGCCTTCACCCAGCTTACAGTGGAGGAAGAGGCAA
The DNA here is from genome assembly GCF_964271855.1 of Acomys minous. Lineage (NCBI taxonomy): Eukaryota > Metazoa > Chordata > Mammalia > Rodentia > Muridae > Acomys > Acomys minous. The sequence continues at coordinate 103,942,051 of NC_140487.1, read as the reverse complement.
GAGATAAAGACAGCTGGTCTACCTTGCATTCTTTTAGGCTAAGTTCAAGTCAATTTCAACATGGCGGATCTACGGGGTTGCAAGAGAGGATGGCTATCCATACGTGATTTTCTTCCATCCACACTCTTCTCCATACTCCTTAAGGTAGACAAGTACTTGTTCACACCTTGGGCCTTTATCTTATCTACAACAAGGCTAGCCACCATGTGACTGGAGGGTAGTGGACAAGGCAGGGAGAACCAACTTCTTTTTGCCCTGAGTTTATTGGCCATTCTCAACTTCAGCTTTCTTGTCTACAAAGTGGGATGAGTACAATACGCCCTGGATTGCTAAAAGGAAAAAAAATCACCCTGACTGGGAAGCTCCAACAACCACACAGGACTGGGAGGAACCACAGTCACTCGCTGCCCTTGAAGACAGGAGACTGTTTGGTGGTAAATTTTTCAAGCCTGCAGTGGTCTGGGAGAACTCTGGATGAATCCCTTGACCCCTCCTACCAAAGGTCTTGACGGCTTTCTAGATTTCTAAGAGACTTTATCTCAGGGCAGCTATGTATCCTGTTATCACTAAAACCTAGGTGGGTTATCAGAGCTGGCCCCTGTCACTATTCCCCTCTGCTTTGTAGCGTTTACATCAGTCCAAGATCAGCACTATCTTTGATATGTGGCTGCAGAATTCTTGAGAAGGGACGAATTGGAGGCACCTCGGTCAGTCCGTCAGAGCATCATAAAACAGCAGCGAGTCCTCTGGGATAAAGTAATACAAAGCAGAGGAAGCAGAGACAACAGGGACATTCTTCCTTCTGCAGCTCAACAGGCGTGCCACTGTCTGTCAAAGACTAAAACGCAGAGGACGATGGGGAAACGGAAGCAGGGGCTGCAGGGAAGTACTCTGTCATGTGCATGGGAGCTCAGGGGTGCCAACCGAGAACACAGTTTCTCCTTAGGGTGAGGCTCAAGGTACCATCCTGCCAGCTGTAGATGCTCAGGAGCATCATAGGGTCAGAAATCACCTTAGCGGTTGCCACCCATACCCAGCTCCACTGTCTACAACGCCCCAACAGATGCCCGTGGTCAATCTCTTCAGTGCTGGTCCAGACCACGCAGGTGCCATGTTGTGCACCTCAAGGCCAGTCGTGTTACTAGAAGGTCCTGGATGAGTCAGGTTCATCTCCCTTAAATTTCCTATATCAAGCCTGCTGGAAACATTCTGGGGTTAGAAACAGTCAAAGGCATACAACTAGGCAACAGGCGCCTCTGGTGCAATAGGAGATAGGTAGAGATACCAGTTTTTTTCCCTTCCAGGCTACAACTCAATAGTCACCTGTCTAGTGATGACGTCCTTGGTCCTTGATCATTCTACCCACTTTTTTGGACTCATTGAGTTTCCTTCTTTCCCCCTACTCCCTTTCTTTGCCATGCTGGGGATTGAACCCGGAATTCTTTTTTTTTTTTTTTTCCCCTTGTCCCACTCTGATTCACTCTTACCTCAGGGAAAACCTTTGTGCATAGTAACCATTTGTTACGTATAGATGGGGTAATGAATGTCTTTGTTCAGTGATCATAACAGCACCAGGAATCCATGTATAAGAAAGAGACAAAGACCTTCATGCAAAGGCTAACCAGAGGAGGGTAAACAGAGGCAGGGCTAGAAAATGAAGTACCAGGATCTGTAAAAAGGATCTGCCTCCAATTCTGTCTCTGTCCAAACCACTATGTTAGTCCCTGAACAACACAGCATAACAGTTATTTACATAATGTTTACATTTGTATTTGATATACATAATCTAGAGCATAATTAAAATGCAGGAAGGCTATGGCTACATTGTACGCAAATAATGTGCCATTTTATCTGGTACTTGGGCATCCGTAGACTCCAATGCCTATGGGAGTCTGTATTTGATTTTATTGCTTTGACAAGAAAATCTGACAAGAAACACTTAGGGGAGGGAAGGGCTTTTTGGTCCACAGTGTGAAGGTACGATCTATCATGGTGGAAACTCATGGAGTCAGGGACTGGAGGTAGCTGGTCTCATTTTTGTCCAGCCAAGAGTAGAAAGCAATGGATGACCGTGTTTGACTCACTCTGTCCTTTTATTCAGTTCAAGCCACGAGCCCATAGGATGGCGCCACTCATCAAATACCCTGATCTAGACAATTCTTCAGAGCCATACCCAGAGCTTTGTCTCCTTGCCCATTCCAGATCTTGTCAATTGGAACATTGCTCTCAACCATCCCAGGATGCCAGAACCAAATATGGGAGACCTATATTTATTACATTTCTGTAGGCTACCTGTGCTCAACTGTATTTAAAACACCACAGAAGAACCATAACCATGTCTCCCAAGAGAAATGGGAAAGTACAAGATAGAATGAAAGGTAATTGTAGCTCCAACCAAAGTCCCTGAGGCTCTCTAGAGGAAGTGACACTCCAGCCAGGGGCAAGTGGGTGGGGTGTGTGTGTTGAGGAACAGCAGCAACATTGGGGCTAGGAAGAGCTCCTGGTGTCCAAGAAGTGGAAGGGGGCAGCCAGTGACTGCAAAGTAGCACTCCAGAGGCAAGTGTAGCATCCTACCATAGAAGAAGTCATGTGAGACAGTCTAGGCAGGCTGGCTCCACCCGCGGCAGAGCACATTGCCCGTTGATGCAGAGGGGTCCTGTCCTATGGGAAGCGCTGTATTTCAAGTCTCCACACACAGTGCCAGCCAGAGTTAGGAGCGCACTGGATTACGGTGGCTGCTTTACGTGAGCAACCTGAAGGTGGAAAACCTTGCACTGTGGATGCTGTTAACTCGGTGCACTAAATGATACATCATTTATATTGCTGGGATGCCTGAAAAACAGCCGTGCCACTCATTTCACAACCTGATGATGTTTGTCTGGTTTGGTTACTGGGGATGCTAGAGAGAACAAAAGCCCAGCCGCATGAAACTTAACATTCCAGTCCCTGGAGACTGACAGTAAACATGAAAACCACAATGCTACCATGTCAGATCGGTAGTCTGTGCTACAGGGAACAATGTACAGCCGAGAGCGCGCATGTAGCATGTCAAACACATGTGAAAATCAGCACAGAGACCCCTGAAGTGCTGGGGAATTGCTGTGAGTGTATCTTGATAAAGGGAGCGCCTGAGCTGGCGGACAGTTATCAACGGGCCTGGGACTGGAGCACGCATGTACCCTGCAGGGCCTAGGAGGGCTAACTGAGATGAAGTAAGCAATGGGAACAGAGGAGGATGGGCACAGATCACATAAGGCATCGTCAGGCATGGGCAGGAGTGGGTCCTTCACGAGGAGATAGGAGACTGGAGGGACTTTGAGCAGGAGGGTGAGAAGATCCAAGCCACTGTTTCAGAATAAAGTGTGAGCACTTAGCTTCTCAGGCAGCTAGCACAGGCAGTGCTTACGGAACCCAGTGAGTCACAGACCAAAAGAGATGCGAAAGCTAACGGACAACTCTTAGCGAGAAGAAAGTTTTAGCTGAAGAGGAAAGGGGGATGGGAAGGGTACCAGGAGCGAAGACAAATAAAATCCACCGTGGACACCTAGGGAAGCTCCAGGTGAGAGGAACCCTCTGAGGGGCTGGAGAGAAGGACGGGTAAAAGTGATTATAAGCACGAAGACATGAATTTGATCCCCCGAACCTACATTTAAGAAGCCAGGCATGGTGGTGCATCCTGGGAAGAACAGAACCCAGGAGGCAGAGATGGGAGGCTCCCTGGAGGTCACTGACCAGCTGGCGGCCTAGCTTACTTGGAGAGTGCCGGGCCACAGGAGACCCCAACTTCAAGGAAAGGTGAATAGAACCTGGAGAACAATACCAGAGGGTATCCTTTGGTGTACACACACACACACACACACACACACACACACACACACACACACACCAAAACACAAACATGGAAAAAGAAATCCCCTGTCCCTGTAAACAAGTCAAGGATAAAATTCATATGCTTTCACGGTGGAAGCATGTATTTGATAAAACTGATGGAGTGCCGTAGTGCTAGAAATGAATCCCTGTGTCTGCTTCCCTGCCTCCCTGCCTGCCTATCTATCTATCTATCTATCTATCTATCTATCTATCTATCTATCTATCTTTTACATGCTGACCTGCAGTTTCCTGTCTGTCTGTCTGTCTGTCTGTCTGTCTGTCTGTCTGTCTGCCTGCCTGCCTGCCTGCCTGCCTGCCTATCTATCTATCTTTACATCCTGACCTTCAGTTTCCTGTCTGTCTGTCTGTCTGTCTGCCTATCTATCTATCTCTCTATCTTTATATCCTGACCTGCAGTTTCCTCTCCCTCCTTCCCACCTTCCCTCCTCCCACTCCCTCCACCTCCATCTACTCCTCCATTTCTCTTCAGAAAAGGGCAGGGCTCCCAGGGATACCAACCAGCCCTGGCATACGGCAAGGCTGTAAGACTATGCGCATCCTCTCCTATTAAAGCTAGACGAGGTGACCCAGTAGGAGGAAAGAGTCCCAAAGGCAGGCAACAGAGTCAGAGACAGCCCCTGCTCCTTTTTTTTTTTTTTTTTTTTGTTGATGTAATTATATTTTTTTATTTATTTATTTTCCTTTATTAATTTATTCTTGTTACATCTCAATGGTTATCCCATCCCTTGTATCCTCCCATTCTTCCCTCCCTCCCATTTTCCCCTTATTCCCCTCCCCTATGACTGTGACTGAGGGGGATTACCTCCCCCTGTATATGTTCATAGGGTATCAAGTCTCTTCTTGGTAACCTGCTGTCTTTCCTCTGAGTGCCACCAGGTCTCCCCCTCCAGGGGACATGGTCAAAGGTGAGGCACCAGAGTATGTGAGAAAGTAATATCCCACTCCCCACTCTACTGTGGAGAATGTTCTGTCCATTGGCTAGATCTGGGTAGGGGTTTAAGGTTTACCGCCTGTATTGTCCTTGGCTGGTGCCTTAGTTTGAGCGGGACCCAAGTACCCCTGCTCTTACTGTTCGGAGTCCCACATAAAGATCAAACTACGGAAGCCCTGTGTCCGTTCCATGCAGGCTCCCTGAATGGCGATTTCTTGTGTTTACTCATTTTTAAAAATTCATTGAGGAGATCCTTGGGTGTCAGGTAAGGATAGAGGCAGTGGCAAAGAATGTATCTGTACTACAAACACATCAGTTATCGCGGCGTAAGGAGACGGGAGAGGTGCTGAGGAACTTTGGGAAGCTGTGACGCATGAAAGAGCTGCACACAGGCCTGAACTCTAGGCTATAAAGTCATGCCCCTGAGAGTATGCGTCAACAGTTCTCCGTTCCCATTACCTGAACTAGTACACAAATGCCTGGTGGGTGGGGCCACTTCGCTTGCTGTTGGGGTGGGTTAGAGACTAAGGAAGACATGCTAATGATCCACATGTGATTGAATTCAAGTTCAAAACACCAGTCTGAACATGTGCTGTGCTTAACAGAAATGCTGACGTCTACGTGTGGCAACAGAGATATGTTTTCTATCCGTGGGATACTGTGCTCATATATCCCCTCCTCCCGCTTTCTCAGCAGAGAGGACCTAAAAATAATGACACACAATGGCCACACATACACCTGGCACCCACGCCCTCATTTCTTGCCCATTCTTCAGTAAGAGAAGCTGAAGACCCCGGGGAAAACAGCTGGTTTAGGAAGCGCACAGGACGAATATGGAGCATCTTGGGGGAACAGGGAAAGTGAAGCAGTCCCGGGGGGCGGGGGTGGGGTGGGCAGCAGCAACATAAATAATAATGGTGGAGAGTGTCAATGACGCGGGAGCCCAAAAAAACATCTTCCATGGAAATACATGAATGAAGCAACATTGCCTCACAACCCAAAAGACACAATAAATAGCCACAGTCCGCAACAGCGGGAATGAGAGACGGAGCAGATACACAAATGACGGAGCAGGCAGTAACTGAGCGCCTGGTGAGCGTCCCAAACATGAGGACCTAAGTTCCATCCCCTGCACACGTGTGAAAACACAGGCGTGGTGGCATACACTTGGCAGAGTGAAGCGCTTGGTGGCCGGCCAGCCTAGCTTACTCAGTAACCCGCGGGTCCTAGTGAGAGACCGTGCCTCAAGACAAGATGGACGGCCCCTGTGGATTCACATCTGGAGCTGACCTCTGACCTCCACATGAAAACACACGCCTAGACACACAAGTGCGCTGACACAAACACACAAAAATGAACACATGGAAAAGAACAGATAAATCCCTCAGGCAGGAGAGTCCCCGCATAATGTGAGAAGACTCTACTCTCAGCAAAAGGAAGGAGTCTCTTGTCTGCTAGGTGTGAGCTATCTATAGCCTAACACACTTCCCTCCACAGTTTGCAGTGATAAGAAGAGAGCAACTTCAGCACAGTGTCGGGGACAGGGGTAAGTTTTAGTGGAAAATCTAACAGACAATTCCCCCACATAATCTTTTAACTAACTTTGCCTCTTAAATTTTATTGAATTTATTTATTTCTCTCTCTGTGTCTGTCAGTCAGTCTGGTCTGGTCTGGTCTGGTCTGTCTGTCTGTCTGTCTGTCTCTCTCCTTCTCTCCCCCCCCCCTCTCTCTCTCTCTCTGTGTGTGTGTGTGTGTGTGTGTGTGTGTGTGTGTGTGTGTGTGTGTGTGTGTCGGGATGCATGCTTGCCACAGTGCACAGTAAGTGCTCTCCTTCAACCAAGTAGGTCCTGGGGACGAACTCAGGTCATCAGGCTTAGGAGCAAGTGCCTTTACTGTCTGAGCCACCTCCCTAGCTGCAGAAGTTTACATTTTAATGAAAACAATAAATAAACAAAAGATGCTTCTGTCTCTGCCCTTAAGGGTGAAATGAAAGGACAGGGGTAACTGACAGCAAAGAGACCCAGAAAAAGCCTTGAGATTACTGAGACAAGAGGTGACATGGTTAGGCAGAGGGGGGTGGCTGGAAGAGATGTACCTTTGCATGGGACGCTAATATAATAGGAGATCATTTACTGAGTGTCCACTGTGTGTTCAGAATGTCCTAAGAATATTCAATCCGATACCCTATGAGCATATACAGGGGAAGGAGGTCCCTCTCAGTCACGATCATAGGGGAAGGGAGTAAGGGGAAAATGGGAGGGAGGGAGGAATGGGAGGATACAAGGGATGGGATAACAATTGAGATGTAATATGAATAAATTAATAAAATATATTTTTAAAAAAGAGTATTCAATCCTGCAGGGAGCTGGGTCTTCCCAACCTGTCTATAAGGTCAGTAGTATAGGAGTCTGTCTGAGTTTCATTCCGTTGTTGTGATTTTTTAAAAAAAATACAATATAAGGGAAAAAACGGCTTATCAGGCTTACAATTCCAGGCTGCAGTCCTTCATTAAAGAGCAGTTAAGGCAGGAACTTAAGGGACAAGCTTGAAGGCAGGTCTGCTTACTATTCCACACGGCATTAGCTCCAACCAAGGAACTCACTTCTGTTGGCATAGTGTTCTTGTGGACTCTGCACAGTTTGCCCTTTTCGTTCAAACGCTGATTTCTTTACTTCATTATCTGGTTTCAATCAGGACACTGCATTGTGACGTTTATTCTAAGTATCTCCTGTCTCAAGTTTGTGTAAACATGTTACCATGTGTTCTCTGTGTTGCCAATAAAAGCCAACTGGCCAATGCTGAGTAAGACAGAGGGTTGGACATCCTGGTATAGTGAGGGGAGGAAAAAGAGCATGAAGGACAAGAGGGATGTACATGGAGAGGACCAGAAAATACCAAGAGAAATGAACTGGACCTAGGACATGAGTAAAAAGCAAATATAATGTGGGAAATCTGAATGGGAGGAAGTGATACTAGCTTGGAGGTTTAGGATGGAGTAATTATTGCTTAGTATTGTGCTCTAGGCTAATTAAATAGATCCTAGTTTCTCTGTGTGGTTATTTGGGTAGATAACTTGTTAAGGAGTAACTGTTGATTTGTTAAAAGAATAAATAAATATTAAATGTTAATAATCATTCACCACACTTCACAGTCAATAAAGTACATCGAGAACCATAGAAGATAGTAGTTGTTGGCTCTAGGGCAAGCTTATATAGCTTATATAGTCCAAGACCTAGGGATGATGTCGCCCATAGTGGACTAGGCCCTCCTGCATCACTGAACAACCAAGACAGTCCCACACAGACACGGTCACAATGCAATCTGATCTAAGCAATTCCTCAGGTAAGTATCGCCTCAGATGACTCCAGGCTGTATCAAGTTGTCAGTGAAAAACAGCTAGGCCAGAGCCCCATTATGTGGGTGTGGGTTTAAACTGAAGACCAGAGAGATAAAGCTGTCTCAAAGCCATGCTGCTAGTAAGAGGCAGAACAAAGATGCTCATCCATGGAGCTGATCTAAACCTTCCTTCTTCACCACCCATCCTGTGTCCTGCCTGTTACAGGGATGCGATGGGGTTGGAAACTACAAGGACTGTATCCTGATGTCAAGAAAACAGCCACCAAATGTCAGGGCCACAGGTAGGCGTGCTGTCACACAACTGTAATTCATGAGGTTAAAACAGGAGAGCTGTACATTAAAGACTTGCCTAGGTGACCGAGTGAGTTCAGATCTAGCCTGGGCAGTCTCTAAATAAACAGTAGAAACATGGCTGGGGATATCACTTGATGACAGAGTACTTGCCTTGCATTTGCAAGGCCCTGAGTTTAATTCCCAGCACTGCAAGAGATAGAAAGAGAGGAACAGAGGGAGGGAGAGAAGGAAAAAGGGAAGGAAAATGAATAGGGAGAGAGAGAGATGGAGAGTCAGAGGCACAAAAAAGAACTGCTTAAAGTCACGCTTTACTGTTTAACACACAGGGCTTAGCCTAAAAGAGAGAGCCAGTTTATAGCTTCTACTCCCCAGAGCAAATGAGGTCCAAGGTCAGCAGCACCCACCAAAGCTTATGATAGCCCAAGGTGCCCTGAGTCCATGCCTGCCTGTGAGCTCTAAACTTACAAGTGCCATCTAAGAGCTAAGGAAGCTGTAGCTACGGTACAAGGTGATCCTGGACAAGGGTATTTCTCCCTTATGTAAAAGCCAGTCACCCAGGAGCAGCTGTTGGGATGTGGTTTGTTCATGGAGTCACCTAGGGACCCAGGTTCTTCCAACTCCTGTCTCAGGAAAGGTTAGGAAGTCTTTCTGATCCAGACCTGGACAGAGAGCACATGATCTCTGCTTACTGGTTACTAAACCCATGGGGCTCTAGCTAGCTGGGCAAGCAGTTGCTTCCCACCAAGTCTGCATGTCAGAGGAGAGGCAAGATGGATGGTGGATAGTTAGCCTTCTCTGCCATAACGCTTAGTGTGCCAAGGGAGAATACACCCTGATGCCAAAGACAAATGGTGACATTGTAGAGCGTTAACTGCAATACCTGAAAAGGGCAGAAAGAGTCCCACAAAAATCAGTAATGCTTTCTGGCCTTTCTACATGCATCTTGGTCATCACTCAGGTGTAGATATTGGGCCTGGACCAAGCTGTGGGGGTTCCCCTAGCTACGGGGCTTCATTTTGTAAGTCAGGAGACTGAAGCTAGCCTGGTGAAGAGATAGGATCGAAGTCAGTCTAGGATGTTGTTCAGTTGGTAGAGTGTTTGCCTTGCACGCATGAGGCCCTGCGTGCGAAAAGAAAACAACGAGTACAAGGACACATGAGTATAATCCCAGGACTTGGGGGGCGGGGGGTAGATGCAGGAGAATCAGAAGCTAAAGGTCATCCTTAGCTATACAGAGAGTTCAAGACCAGTCTTGGCTGTCTGAGATCCTGTCCCAAAGCACCAAAAGAATCACTACTGCCATCATCATCATTGTCATCGTTGTCGTCGTCGTCATCATCATCATCACCACCACCATCACCTCCATCATCATCACCACCATCATCATCACTACCATCATCATCACCACCATCATCACCACCATCATCATCACTACCACCACCACCATCACCTCCATCATCATCACCTCCATCATCATCACCTCCATCATCATCACCACCATCATCACCACCACCATCACCATCACCACCACCACTACCACTGTCTCAAGTAAAGCATTGGCCAGGAAGGGATGGATCCCAAGTCTCCTAGTAGTGCTTACCACAGTTCATCCTCACACATTACAGCCCAGATTGTCTACATGTAAGTAGTTTGGTTCTTTGCTCACACAAAAGATGAGATGATCTGGTATTCCCTTCAGATTGCTTAAGTTTTAAGAGAATAAAGAACTCAAGCCTTGGGTGTGCCTGTGGGTACCATTTCTGCTAACCAAGATAAGGAAAGCTAGAATGAAATACCCGAGGACACCACCACCGGGATTATCAGGGTCTTATGAGTAGCAGGGGGTTTTTTGCCCTTAGATGTTCAGGAAGTAGGACTTGAAAGTAGAAAGGGCCACTGTGCTATCTCACTCAGCAAGCGTGCAGTAGGCAAGGGAGAGGCAGGTAAACATGCGGGAGTAGTCAACTTCATTTTTGAGTGATGCTGAATCTGTGACCATGGCAACGCCATGGGTGGGGTCAGTGGCAAGGAGGGGTAGAGACAATACCACTTCTTTGCCTAGGTGTAAGGTCGCACAGTGCCTTAAATTCTGGCTGGTATTAAACAGCACAGCTGCTCAATGAGCTAGGTAAGACCTTGTCACATAACTGTGAGGCCGTGCTATAAATGGAAAACTCCCCAGGACCCCAATTCTGCTGCCCATCTGTCTCTTTACGTCAACTGCTGCCAACTCCTCCTCCTACTATGTCTGCTCAGACCTACCAGGGGCTCATGGTATCCCTGGACCACTGCAATTGCTTGCCAGAAGTTCAACCCTGGTGGACTCCTCCCCAAAACTCCTGTCAGTCAACCTGTGTGAAATTGGGTACCAGGAAGCTCTGAGAGTTGAAAGATGGGAGCCATAGCTACATAAACTCAGTTATAAAAACAAAGGGAATAATTCTCACCTCTGGCAAGATTAATGGAGGTAGTGCTCATAAAGCCTCGGTCACTGTACAGAAAGATTTTACTCTAACCCATATCTGACCCCCTTTCTAGTCCATAGAAATGGGCAATCACAGGTCAAAAGATACAGGGAGATAACTGCCCCACCCCATTATTGTCTTTTTGGCCTGGTCTTGCTCTCTAGATGCTCTGGGCCCACGACTCTAGGTGGTAGTCTCATGGGGGACCTCAGCAGCCACCCATTTTTCTCCAAACTTTTCCTGGTTAAGGTCACCAAGGAAATGAACTACAGTGGCCCCAAACCACCAACCACCACCATGTCTCCCAAAGCTCTGGCCAGCCTGACCCTACAGAGCTTGGCCCCTACAATGACTCTCCCTTCATTATAGGTAACCTCCCCGAGGAAAGACAGAGCTCCCAGAAACACAGCTGCCTTTGGGTACAAATTTTTGAGCATTTAGGTGAATCAAACATATTTACTTTTCCAATGTTGGGGGTTTGAGAAAAATCCATAATGTCTTTGGCCTCAAGCCCTCTTCCTATTAATTATTAAACCCTTGTGTGTTTCGAGGGTAATTGAATCCATGTTTCTAATTAGTTTACACTTAATTCATCAGAACAATTTTTAAAGGGCTGATGGATGTCCCAATAAGCCTCATGGGCAGTTAATGAATCTTTATTTAAGAAGAAATTGGATACCCACCAGACTGTTAGCAGCAGCTTCCTCTGGGGAGCAGGCTGGCACAAGGGCTGGGGACAGAGGCACAGGGGTTGGGGGTGGGGTACTTGCTTTCTCTGTATACTGCTGGACTTCTCTGAAGCAATGGGTACTTACTGCTCTTACTACTTGAGGGAAATTGCTTAAAAAGAAGTGAGGTGGGGGCTCCTTTTTTAAAAGAAAAAAAATGCGTGCCTTGGATCCAATGGAACAGTAAACATCTCTGGTAGGAAAAGGCTGGTTTGGGGCTCTAGAGACCCACAGTTCACTCACGTACTGTCTTCTGGCTTCTTGGCAGTGCAGAGGCCTGGGATTCTTTGCCCCCTTGCTGTGTGTTGTTTACTAACAGGTGGCAAGAGCAGCACCAGTTTAAAATCTTCCTGTGTGGCCCCTGCTTCTTTGAGGACATAAGCCCAGCTCCCCATAAAGCATACAAAGCCTCCAGGGATCTGGTCCCTCCCCACCTGTCAATCATTCGTTCACTCTTTCTTTCTTTCTTTCTTTCTTTCTTTCTTTCTTTCTTTCTTTCCTTCGGAAGGTATCTGTGGAGCAACTGTTATATGGCAGCTTCAGTAGACCCTGGAGCTACAGTGGAGGGGAAAAAAAAGAGTTCTGGAACCACAGTACTGTGGAGTGGACAAACACTATGCACATACAAAAAAAAAAACCTGGGAAGATGGCTATGTGGTCTCCTGAGTGGGCATTCCCACCCAGATCAGGAGGAAGTGGGTACCTGAAAGATGCTGTTATGGTTCAACTGTGAAATGTCTCCTCTGGTCTAGTGTACTCAGGGGCTGGCTGTAAGCTAATGAGCTTTGGGAAAGCCACTGGATCTTGAGGAATCAAACATTCTCCCCCCCCCCTTAGTTTCGTGTGCTAAGGGTGTGGTCATAACCTAATGGACTTGGGGAAAGTGGCTGTGTCGGTCTTGAGGGGCTGGGTTTAATGAATAGTTGAGCTGGTTGATAGATTCATAGTATGCTGGCATTAGGAGGTGGGTTCTAGGAAGTAACTACTCCAGACTCCTTGGCTCAGGACATGACAACCAAGTGGGGATGTGAAGAATGAGAGGTAGCCAAGCAAAGGGGCAGCAGGAGAGCATCTCAGGCCCTGAGACAAGCATCCACAGAGGCCTGGCACCCCCTTAGCTCAGGGCTCAGCATTGTCAACTGTCTCCCGATTAGTCACCTGGCTCCCACAAGATTCTGGAAGTTCCTTGAAGAAAGACGCCGTCTTGTTAACTGTTATATCTCTAACACCTGGCACTCCTGGTAGGCATCCAATAAACGTCAAACCACAACAATGAACGAATCAACAAATGTATCTAGCACAGTGGCTGACACACAATGGGATTTCTGTGTCATGTAACTCCTTGTCCTTTTCCAATGTCCTCTCTCTGTCTTGTCCTACCAGAAGATTTCTCCCTCACCCCCCCGGGGCCCTTTCAACTACCTTCTGTCCACAAAATCACATTCCCAAAGGACTGCAGGGAGAGGGACTTGCCAAGGACATCCCTGTTGATGTGAGAAGCACACTATGGAACCCATTGGGACGGTCCTATGGGGGCATCTGCTGCGATTCATATTCATAAGGAGACAGTAAATCTGACAGTAAATTTGTGGATCGTTACAACTTCCAAACAGGTGTCTAACGCCAGTTGAGTGAGATCTGCAGCCAGCTCCAAATGACTGCGACTCCATTTCCACCTTAGGCTGGTGACAGAATGTCTACTGCCAGTAACTGAGCGAACGAGTCGCAGCGCTTCCCATAACGGGAGCCCAAATGTCTAAATTAAGGGATGCTTAGCTGTGCTTAACTGGGGCAGTCATCACCAGCGCCCTATAAACCCTCCGACTTAGAGAGATGCAGTTTATTAGCAGGGCCTCCATAGATTACGTTGGCTCGTGCTCCATTAGCAAACTTCATTCCACATTAAACTGCAGTTCAATGGGATGTTTGCCAGCTCTGAAAGGCCATCTAATTGTACAAAAGCAGAGACGCGGGGACCGTTTCAGTAATTCATCCAGGCAGGGCTGACACTGCATTATCTGGGAGGCACTTTGTTCCTTTCTTGCTAATTTCCAAACTCCTACAGGCTCCTCAGCCTTCAGGACTGCTCCTTAGCCCCACCCTCCCACCCTGATCCATTATGAGAAGAAACTGATCAGCTTCTATTGTAAATTTAATTCCAAGCAGCCAGACGCTGCCTTCTGGCACCCCAGGATGTGGCTGCTTGTGAATAGCACTAGATGAAATGTGAGATCTTGCAAGGAGATGCTCTGAACTCCTGCTGGAGAGAGAGGCAGGCGCGGGGAGATGGATGGTGCCTTCATAGAGCGCAAGCTGCGCACGGCACACGGTGCCTTACTGGCACCTCTTTGTCAGCGATGCCAGGTGTAGCTGCCAGTGCGGTGTCACTGAGAAAAGCTCCATTTCACAGAGGAGGAAGCTGAGGTTCGTATGGCCTGACATGTTTGCCCAAGGTCACTGACAGAGAAGGAGGACAGAATGCAAGCAGTCTGAAGCTGAGGTCCTTGAATGTTCAAGTGCCCCCGGGGTGTCATAGCTTCAGTGCTACTGCATTTGAAGTCAGAGCTATCTGCTGTGCTCAGGCACCCTGCACATCATGAGATTTGTGGTAGCATCCTTGGCCTCAGCCTGCCAGAGGCCATTGGCATCCTGGAGACATGCAATCAAAAAATGTCTAGGCCAGCCAGGACTGTAGCACAGTGGCAGAGTGCTCGCCTAGCATGCCCGAGGCCCCAGGTTCAATCCCCAGTGTTGACACAGTCACACACAAAGCATTTTCAAAGGTCCTGTGAACATCAAGATTGCCTTCCGTCAAGAGCTGTTGATCTTTCTTACAATTTGGAAATGTATGCTTGTATCTTCTAAGTTTTTCTGTAAATATTACTTTTACTCATATCTAGTACAATTCAAAACAGTATACACATAGGGTTTTATTTCATCATCATCAGCCAACCATAGAGAAATTAAGATAGATATTATGATAGGCCCATTTTATAGATGGGGAGCTAGAACACTCACGTGCCGTCTACTTGTGTTGTGAGAGCACAGTTCCCTGGCATGGCCCTGACAGAAAAATCTGGTGAGAGGCTTGCCTCTGCCTCAAAGCACTTAGACTCCAATAAGGCCTCCACCACAGCTCATAAACCCACCCCAGGAGCAAGCAACCACAGACAGGTGGATTTGAAAGGTTGGGAATTGACTACTGAGCAACCATAACATGGTAAAGATGAACAGGTGGTGGAGGGTTGAGAAGAGAGGGGAGTGTTAGGAACATGAGACGTGCCTTCCTGCTAAGGTGTAGGCAATGAACCCAGAGACCCGCAAGCGATGCAGACGGAGGGAAACTTACTGCAGGCCTCTGGGTGGTCCCACTCCACCATCACTGTGGGAGAGGAAGGGAAAGAGGAGTATTATGGGATCCGGAACATGCTGATCCATTACATGCATACACAGCACACACACACACACAATCCCTTGCCCACACATTTCATACACAAAACACACACATCCACATTAGACAGATAACGTGATACCCTGCATATGCCTAATGCTGCATCACATATGTACTCATGACATACATATGCATGCGCTATTATCTGCATCTATGTTGCGTGCATAAACTTGCTGCATTGAGTGTCTCATATCGAACACTTACACCGTAGGCACAATGACCTGAGCACAGTGCTCTTCTCACTTCTTTCCACGGTGCCGTCAATTCCCTCAAAGCAAGGTCTGATGGGAAGGCACGGATGAAGTGTCAGGAAAGACCCAAAGCCTTTCAGAAATGTCTGCCTTCTTAGGTTTAAGTGCTGAAGGGCAGGAAGAATGCAAACAACATTTCCGGAGCATATAAGGGACCTGAAGCCAAAGGCTCACATACCATCCCTGGGAAGCGAGACAGTCGCCTCTACTTCACAGATAAGACTCAGCGAAGTCAGACTTGCATGACATCACGGCATTAATAAACATAGAGATTAGGGGCTGGAAATGAGAGAGGGTGGGGCTGAGTGCCTGCTTAGCATATGTGAGGATAGCACTGCAATATGTACACCTAAGTTTGTGTTTATATGTGTTTTTCATGTACACACAGCATAAAATCTAGGTCTATCTCTTTCTGTGAGTCTCACAGGATAATCCAGTAAGAGATGACTGACCTGTTCTATTAGATGAAGGAAAACGTCAGTGCACAAACATGCTGCCAGCCATGTCCTGGCCAGATGGTAAGACACATTTCACGCGTCACATCACACATATATATTAGATGTTTGTGTGCTATACATCGCACACATCAAATGCATGACCATGGTGCATTGCATACATATACATTATATGCATATCCATGAATGTATGTATATGTAACACACATGTATGCAACTTGCATTTTCCTGTGGCCTGGAATTTACCACACGCTCACAGGACTCATTTTCTGCGTCTGAGCTAGACATCGCTGAGTCACCCTCTTCTTTTATTCACTCCAAATCCTCAGAAAAACACTAATGACCGTTGGGGTATTTGTGTGTAAGCACTGGTGGGCAGCTCCAGTACCGCGCTGTGCAAAGGTGAGCATGGCATCCTGGTTTTTGTCCGGAGAGGAAAGGACACAGCTAACATACTTCATGGTGGGAAACATGCAAATAGAAAGGAGAGCTATCCAAACCAGAAAGGTGGTAGTCAAGTCGCTCTCGCTCAGAGATGTACACAGAGCTGTGCTGAGCGGTGGAGAACTCAGTAAGGTTACAGAGCACAAAATCAATACAGCAAGGTCAACTGCATTTCTACGGATTAGCGAAATTAAAATCAGGAAAATCAATCTTTACTCACAATGGCATCAAACGAGTAAAAACCTGTTAGTCGTCCAGTTCGAGATGGTGCATCGAGGGTACAGCGAGACTCCACTCCACCTGATCTGACAGTTCTCGTGGCAGTGACCCGAGGTGTGAAAGAGATGTGTCAACTTTGGAGACAAAGAAAAAGAGGCTTCGATCCCATGCTCTACGGCACTCCAGGAGCTTCCTCTAGCCGCCGCCAGCCCAGCCAGTCAGCCTCCATTAAGGGAAAGGTTAGCAGGATGTTGACAGAGAGATGGAGCTTAAAATATGCCTTAAGGAAGTCACTTTAACCATGAGCAGAGTGAAAATCGTGGGGGGAAAGTAAAGAAATCTTTTACTTGAAGACAGAAAAATTTAAAAAAAAAAAAAAAAAGAAGGAAGTGACAGCCACAAAGCTTAAAAATAGAAAGCCATTAAACACCAGAGATGAGGAAGCACATCAGTTGTACTCTAGAAGGTGAGTGGACAGGACGGTGCTGCTAAAGGATGCTGATGCTGTTCGGAACCCTTAAAAAACACGGTGGTGTTCTAGAGCCTTCCTTAAAACAATGCCATAGATATACTAAAGTAGAGGAACTGGCAAAGATCACCCTGATAAATGCAATCCTAAAGGGGGGGGTGGGGAGAGGTGGTATTGTTGGTATCTAAGTAAAATCAAAGGCAAAAGATATCTTTGAATAAGGAAGATAATTTTTATACTGGAAAAAAAAATCCACTGCGAAGATTCAATGTTTAAAAATAATTCCCGGGAGCTGGGGAGGTTCCATGGCTAACAGACCATATTGGTCTCGCAGAGGATTGAGTTTAGTTCTCAGTACCCATGTTAGGCAACTCACATGTGCCTGAAACTCCAACTCCAGATCAGATGCCCTCTCCTGGCCCCCACGAGCTCCTGCACTCACCTTACAAACACACACTTAAAAAAATAATAACTCAGATCACTGTCAGTTCGAGGCCAGTCTGGTCTACAAAGTGAGTCCAGGACAGCCAAGGCTACATAGAGAAACCTTGTCTCAATAACAATAATAATAATAATAATAATAATAATAATAATAATAATAATAATAATAATTCTTTTTTAAAAAGTATTGGGCTAGTGAGATGGCTCAGGGGGTATGAGCACTACTGTGCAAACATGAGGACCTGAGTTTGAATCCCCAGAGCCCGCATGGGTGTGGCTATGCACTAGCCTTAACCTCACTGTTGTAGGGGAGTGGAGACAGGAAAATCTCTGGGGCTTGTTGGCTGCCACCAAGCTCCAGGCGCAGTGAGAAACCAAGGCTCAAATAAATGAGGCAGCAAACAACAGAGTGAGATGCCTGAAGTCCTCTTCTGGCCTTTTTCTTCATGCAGGAGTACCCACACACACATGTGCTCACCGCACACACATGTGCCACATAAAATGTAAAAACGTAAAGATGAAAATATGTGTCTGCTAAAGATACTGCATCAAAACACATAAAGCGTTTTGAGACTTATAAATAGCAGTAATGACAACTGACAAAATATGCAAGCCTGACACCAGTTTATTGCTTATCCTGATGAGTATCAATTAAACAATAAATAGAAAATTAGAACAAACCCACAGGATTAATAACGTGAATTTTCATCCTTCAATATGGAATATTTGATTTTCTCAATACTCATAGAACATTTATAAAATATGGTCTTAGAAGGAAGAGGGAAAGTCAACACTCCCCTAAAGTTGAAAGGCATAATCCAATCATAATGCAATAAAACTAGATCATAAGTTTTAAGAGAATAAACAAATAATACTTGAAATTAGAGGGAAAGCCTCTAGAGTCAGAGAAAGAACAAAACTGCAATTAGAAACTCTTTCTGAAATAACAGCTACCCATCAAAATTTACAGGATATGGTCAAAGTTGCACTTAGGGGAAAAATGCCTCTTAATGCTTTTATTACCAAACAAGAAATAATGGGACTAATTCAATTCATGAAACCCTCAAAGAGCAACGTCAGCCTAAGGTAAGTGGGAGAAAAGAATGGATAAAGATAAAAGCAGAAATCAATATGTTAGATAATGGAGAAAGAAGAAAATTGATAGGCGCAGCACTGGAGGTTTTAAAAGACCAATAAAGCAGGAAAATGTCTGTCAAGAGCGATGGAACGGACAGAGTCAGGAGTCCATGCGGAAGAGGAGGCAGGCACAGTCGCCATGAAGACAGATGTCCACATCCTAGGCCCTTATGTGATGATGCTTGACTTCCTTGACACACAAACATGACGGCTGAGTCATGAATAACAAAACCTGAGTAAACTAGTAAGCTGTAATGTGAAGAAGATTCAGAAGATGCTCCGCCCCCGGAGAGTTCCCATCTTGGAGAAGCACCACCCCTCCCCTCCCAGGGTAGCACACTCCCATGGTTAACTGGGCTTCTTCCTCCTCCTGGCTTGCCCCAGTGTGACCAAGGGAGCTCAGAGGCAGTGAGACCCTTCCATCTCTTCCTCCTAGCCGATGCTGCGGGACATCGGCTTCTTCTGAAATGAACATCGTGAATGTCACAAGGTGGGGAGCCCGCACAGGCATAACCTACTAAAGGACAGCGTGAGCTAGGTAACAAGATCAGCCTCCTCGGGGTGGGCTGTGCTCAGAAGGACGCCTTCCGAAAGACCTCAACAACGCCTGTGTGGCCTGGAAGCTTTCCCTAGATGCTCACGCAGGACAGCTGTCTCTTGTCCCTTTCAGTGTCCCCCGCTGGCCTCCAAGCCCAGCCCTACCAGCTACCCGTGTGCTACTTTGCCCATACAGCAGCCACTGAGATATCCCAGGCCCATCTCCACATTAGCAGGTGGACGCCATGCTGACAGCGACTTTGCTCCGCTGACTGCTAGGTTCCCCCAGCACTCAGGTCGGCACTAGTATAAAACAGATACTTGCAGAGTACTTGTTGAACAAATGAAAGAGGACTTTAGCTCCTTGTACAGGGTTTCTTTAAATAGCACCTGTATGCCTCACCCTGTGAGGCATATAAAAGGAAGATGGGTGAGTCTGGCCATGCCTGGAAGGAACTACCCTACCTCTGCTGTAGGCTTCCCAGATCCCTGGCTAGGGGACCAACCTGCACATGAAGTATGACAAGTCCCAGAAACATCCTCAAGCCAGCTTAGAGGGTAAACGTGAGACAAACATGCTTACCCACCCCACCCCCCCATGAACCCTAGAACTTGGCTGGTGAGCCAACAGCTCTTTGGTTTTCTCAGAAGCTTGGAAGTTTAAGTGAGAAGGCGGGGCTAATGCTCGTGATAGAGGGCAGCAGGCCTCCAGGTCAATGATGCTTAGAAAGCTGTCCTAATGGGGCTGTCTGCCCCGGAGTCTGCCGTTCCCACAGAGGGCTATGCCCTCCAACCCCATCTCTGCCTCCTTTGTGACCTCCTTGTCTTAGGAGGTGACTCAGAGGCACAACTGTTAGGTATCTCAGCCCCTCTCTGGTTTTAGCTTCCACCAGACATGTTGGAGTTGGAGAGGATGAGAACCGTCTCCAAATCTCAGAGTTCTAGTCTCACTACAAAGGCATCCAAATGCAGTTTCAGCAAGTCCCCGTGGTTGCAGGCCTGTGGTGCATGACACAGCACCACCCACCGCTCACAGCTTTCAGCCCCACGTGACCTAGGACAAGGTAAAAATACAAGCATTCCTCTATGTGTGGAGGATACACCCAAAAGGCAGACAGACAGACAGATACGGATATACTTATGTTTTTCAAGGAAAAGACTGGAATTTCTCTATTACTTCTGTTTTCTACCCAGTTTACCCAAGTGTCTGACATGGCCTTGTCTATCATGCTTTTTTTCAAAGAGGAAGGCAACAGAGAAACTAGGCATGGCGAGTAAGGGTTGCTGTAACTCCAGCACTCAGGAGACTGAGGCAGGAGGATTACGGATTTGAGGTATTGGGCTACAAGAGCAAAACCTTGTTTCAAACCAGCAAGCAGGTATTAAGGGAGGGCCCAATAGAAAGGAAGTTGATGCTTCTGAGTAAGACTGGACCCATCAACATGGAGGGGGGTGGTTCTCACAAGGCCCCACCCCTTCCTGAGGAATTTTAGGCAGTTAATAATTGCTGGAGGTGAGAAAGATGCATTTTCTTCAGTGGTGTAGGCACTGGTAAGGTGTCCATGCTTCTGTAAAGAAGGCCCTGCCCATGCTCTGATAATCAACCCTAATTTAACTCTTTGGTTCATACTCATATAAAGAGAGACATGTGAAACAAGAAAGTAGAAAGGGGACTGACTGGAAGGTGTAAAAAAGGGACCAGTGGGAGTGGGAAAGGTCAAAAGAGCAGTTATGATCAGAATACATTATATACATTATTATATGCGATTAATGGAAACTTAAGTAGTAAAACTGAGGCCCGCTGTTCACCAAGCTTGGCTCAGGACCCAGCTGCTGGCAGCAGGGAGGTAGGAGGATGGTACCTTGTTCGAAGGTTCTCTGCCTGGGGTGGGCCATCAAACACTGACAGGACATCAAAGTCCTCTTCCAGCGCAAAGGACTGGAACACGAGCTGGATCCGGTGCTGGTCCTCTGCAGTGATGGTCCATGTGCAGTTGGCGTAATTGGGGTAGCCGTACGGGAACCCCGGGCTCTCCACTGTCCCATTGGGACCCTGAAGTTGGAACGTGCAGTTCTGGCCTGGAAGAGAAAACAGAAAGAGTTCAGCATGGCCGGAAGAACCCAGGTAGTTTCCAAGAGCTGGAAGTACCGTGTTAAAGGGGCCATCGCTCTTCCGAGGGCTGCCTATGGGCTGGCCTGGGCTCGGCACTCAGAGAGAGAAGGCGGGTAACGTGCTGTCCCCACGTGGCTCACTGTACTCAGTTATACTGAAGCCTCTGTGCTGTTGGGAAACTAAGATCGCAGCCCACCATTACAGGAAAGCCCTGAGCTTTGTGCGAAATGGAGGGCGGCTCCCTTTGTTGGCAAGCCTGCCTCTTCTCTGCCTGGGGGATCCCAGACCCCGCACCTTCTACTAGAAGAATGTCAAGAAGACCTTAGGGAAACTACAGATCCAACGTCCTTTCTCCTGATAAGAACCCGGCAAACACCTGGGGTTCCTGGGAGGCCTCTCCATGCTAATAAGGCATCTCAATACCTCAGCCCTTCAGCCAATGAGCTTTGCCCACCCTGGATATCCCGCCTCCCCAAAGTCCTATATAACCCTCGCCCACCCCACAAAATTGATCTACCTCCCAGAAGCTGACCCCATAAGGTCATTTCTGTTCATGCTCACGGGCCACTAAACCCCCAGTTCATGGCTTCTGCTTCCTTGTTCCTGAGGACTGGTGGCCTAAGACTCCAGGAACGAGGGAGGGACACACGGGACAGCTCTACAAGATGTCAGACAGGGCCACAACCAGCCTGCATTGTAGACCTTGCAACCAAGCCACGGGACCACCTAAAGCCTCCTCTGTTGCCTGCAGCTTCCCTGTCCTCAGCTGATAGGCTCACCCCAACCCTCCCTGGAAAATGCCAGTCACCAATGGGTCTGCCCCATGTTGCCATCCTTCCTCCTCCACCTAAATGGCATCACTGGAGGCATGCACTTTCTGGCCCTTTGAGGACACTTCCTGCACATGTCTCTCCGCCGGGGGTCTTTTCATTTCAACTGTGCTCCAGACTCTACCTTTCATAAACACAACCCCACAGCACTCCTGTCAGACCACAGCTAGGCTGACTGGAATCACAGCCTGTCTCCTCACCCTTCACCACGCCCATCAGTTCTACCTTACTATCCTACTTGTCTACCTGCGGGCAGGCACGGTGAGATCGCAGACCGAATGTGCTGGGGATAAGCAACCTACTCTGAGCCCTCTGCCCCACCCCCACCCCACCAACGGCCATAGCTCAGGCTGCGCTCTGGGCTTGCCAGCTGTAGGCTCGGGTCAAACAGAGCTTCAGATACATAGCAAGTGAGATGTTAGGAGGGCTTAGGGAAGTGGAGGTTCTACTTGGTTTTCTTGCTCTTGATGCCGCTGCTGCTAGGGGAGGATTTCTCTAGAAGTAGCCATACTGTGGGTTCATCCCACACCACTGTCCCTTCTTCCTCTTATCTGACTGCTCTGCTTCTTTTCCAGGCCTAGTGGCGGAGCCTCTTGTCTCTGTCCAGCCCAGAGGACTTCCCATTCACGTACTGGTGACGTTACTACTGCACAGTGCGAGCCAGTTGCCATCCCTGGGCTCCAGGCCTGACTGCTTTGGGAAGCACACCCACTCTTCCCTTGCCCGCTGCTCCTTCACTTAGGGGATGGGATGACGTCCCCATCACGATGTCTAGATAAGACGGGAAGTGACACCTTTCTCTCCACAGCCCCATGGCCAGCGTCTCTGTCTATATTTCACTCCCAGCCCCCTATACCAAGCTCTTCCTTGGATTCCCAACTGCTCATTCGTGTACTCTGGTCCTTACCAACCCCTTCACTTTTCGTTCAGAGCCACTTTCCCAAGGCATGACTAGGACCAAGTCATCCCCATTCCCATCGCCTCCAACACCCTGCGACCCCTCACTGCTCTTCAACAGGGAAAGAAAACTAAAGGCTATGGGGGGGGGGGACATCTCTGTGTGGTTTGATGCTTTGAAATCTCTCCCTTCCTACACTCCAGCTTTCTAGCCAAAGTGTCCCCCAGTCCTGCACATCTACCTTTTCTCCCTACGCAGGCACGGGATTTTGGCAGTGTGAAAAGGCCATGCCGCCTTCACCTCTGTTTGCCAGCACTTAGCATAACAGCATACCTCCCTGCTTCTCCATGAACAGCTGAGGCTGTAAAGCAGGAGAGCAGGAAGCTTGTGGGTTGAAATCTTCAAATCCTGCCGTCTCAGTAACAAGCAGGCACAGAGCGGGTTCTCAGTCGGCTGGTAGGGCCTTTGCATCCAGACAGTGTTTGTCTAGACAACTCTAGGATCTCCGCCTTCACTGGCTTGATGTTCACAAGA
The DNA here is from genome assembly GCF_964271855.1 of Acomys minous. Classification (NCBI taxonomy): domain Eukaryota; kingdom Metazoa; phylum Chordata; class Mammalia; order Rodentia; family Muridae; genus Acomys; species Acomys minous. The sequence goes on along the minus strand of NC_140487.1, from coordinate 103,918,606 downwards.
GCCACGCGTGATGGACACTATTAGTATCTTTACTTACGGAGGCTGAATTAGAGCAGAGGGGAAGTAAAGAACGGGGTGACAGCTACCGTTACTCAGCGTTGGGACTTCACATAGGCGGGCCACTTCCTCTGTGATGGCGCTGATAAGTTGACTCAACACTAACTTTTTTAAAAACCACCTTAGGGATTAACTGACAAAGGCCGCTTAATCTCTAAAAACGACTTTAATATTAAGAAATCTCTTGATGCAAAGTATCCCATTAAGGGCGAAAAAGTTAAGGGCTTCTGAATAAATGCTAAAGAGGCATTTAATAAAATTAGACATGTAACTCTGATTACAATAAGCATTCAGAACAAGGCAGAAGAACATCTTCATTGCATTAATCAGCCCCTTATGTTGTACTTTAGGCGAAACATATGATAGGGGTCAAAAAAAAAAAAAAAAAAAAAGAGAGAGAGAGAGAGACAGAGATGTCAGCATCCTCCCTAGCACCACGTGCCTGACCAGAAAAGCTCAGTGTGCAACACCAGAGAAAAAAGGAAAGGGGGATGCAAAGAGATGGCTGGCAGACGGTATGCTAATGTGCCCAGGGAGACCAGAAGAATCGATTACAAAGCTATTAGAACTAAGAAGAAATTTCTGCAAAGTAACCCGATGCAAACTGTACAAAAGTCAATAAGGTTCGTATATGCCAGTCACAGATGAGAGCAGGAGGATCAAGTTCCCTTTCATGGCAACTACAAAGAGCGTAATATACACAGAGAAAAACTTAATGAGAAATGTGCAGGCAGGCTCAGGGGTGTGGCCCAGGATGCATGGCTCAGAGAAGTCCTGGGGTCCCACCCTCAGTGCCATGAGACAAAGGGAGGGAGAGAGAGATGGAGAGAGGCTGGAAGTAAGGGATGGATAGAGGAAGGGAAGAAGGAAGAGATGGAGAGCGGGAGGGAGGGAGGGAGGGAGGGAGGGAGGGAGGGAGGGAGGGAAGGAGACAAAATGTGTAAGCACTTTAAGGAAAGAAGTTTTAGAGGGATTTTTTTTTTAAAGATCAGAATAACTGGGGAGAAATGATGGAGTCTTGAGTGGAAAAGCCTAACTATCGAAAGGTTAATTTGTAATATTAACCTCTCAAAAAAAATATTGAAAAGTTAATTTATCCACCCGATGCAATGTTCATCGAAAGCCCAAAGACACGTTTTCAACTCTGGGAAAATGACACCTAAATTTAACTGGGAAGTAGGTTATTTGGACAACGTATTGTCTTTTAATGGGTAGAAAATTTAGTAGTCTCATAATAAAGGGTTCTAAATCGTATCATGAGTGACATGTGGAAGCTGTGTTGGAGAGGGGTTCTCAGTGCGCAAATACGGCATGAAGCAGTGCTGAGGGGAAAAAAAAGCAGCCTCATACACACAAAAACTGATATAAGAAGTTTTGTTGTTGTTGTTTTACTTTTTTTTTTTAAAAAAAGAAGAACAACTTCGGAGAACAAAATAATTAACTATTTTAAGAAAGAATTATCTTCTGAATTCAGATCATATATCAAAGTGAATTGCATATGGGGCTAACTAAGTGCTAAAAAAAATGCCCATGTTATAAAGTTATCAGAGAATATAGAAATAAATGGATATCTGTGGCTTCCTAATTTTCTGAATGATGCTGTATGATTAACAGTTTTATATAAAAGCGAGTGTGTGTATTTATATGTGAGTGTGTATGTGTGAATGGGTACTGTGTGAGCATGTATGTGTACATGTGTGAGTGTGCATGTGTGTGAGTGTGTATGTGAATGAGAGAGAGTTGTGTAAAATAGACAAAAATCGAAAAGGCCAACAAACATTGGGTTGAAAAGCAAACACCTTCATTACGGGAAGAACGCGTGCATATTACTAATAACAGCGAACAGAGCAAACACAATACATGAGCATCGGACAGGGGACAAACAAGTTCACAAATGAAGAGAAACCAGACACCAACCACAAGAATAGTGAAGTAAAGGCCCGAGAGTCCCTCCCTGAACATCCTCTTTCTGCTACAGGCACCATGAGCCCCCTCATCTCTCATCTCAGGGCCATAAAAGCCTAGTGGAAACCCAATGATGTCACTGCACTAGGTCGCTAATGGCTCATTCTTCTAGGTCAGTCTATGAGCCGCCATGGAGCCTACCTAGATCATGGACTAGCTAGAGCCTCCATTCGTCCCTGGAAGCAGCACTTTAACTGTACTCATTTAGGAGTGCAATCAGTGTTTCTGAAGTATAGACCGCCCCACAGAGGCTTCAGTTGATCTTGTTCACGCCTAGTACAGCCATTGATACCAACATTGCCACCATCCCCGCTACTGGAGACGGCTGCCCCAGCTCAGACCTGCCCAAGCCCGGAGACACTGACCTGGAATGTAGGGATGATCTTTCCTGCTATAGAGAGAGAAGCAGTGGGACCCAGGACGCGGACCCTGGGAAACACTGCTCATGTAACGGGACAATAAGGGCAAAAGAGATGGAGGCAGAAGGCAGAGACAACAGAGGAAGAGACCCAGAGGGCAGTTCTCAGAGAAGAAGGTGACAGAAAGTGGGAGATGCCATCAAGAGACTATGATGAGGGTCTCTGAGGAGGTCACTGTTTGATATCTAAATGGTCCCTCTGGAAGTAAGATGTGGCTGTATGAGAGCTCGGCCCTGGCCCTGGGCATCCCCAGTGGCCAGAATTCAATCAGCATTTGCTGCGAAGATACATCAGTTAGAGCAAAGGTGATCAGGAGGGGTTGAACAACGTGAGCAGAGGCTAGACTGTACCAGGCAGATGCAGGGCTGGCTGGCAAGAGAGTGCAAGGCCCCCATTGTATGAAATAATAACACACGTTTTGCTCTTTGTAGAGCACTTGAAAAATACAGGCAAGGTTTAAAAGGATGAAATGATTTTAATCTCACATTCCTTCAGAGGCAATGGCTATTAATATTTCCATTTTCTAGAGTTTTTTATGCACTGATAAAAATGTTTAGAAAATACTGTACATCCCCTTTGGAAGGCTGTGTAGTAAATTATTCTTCAATCTCTAGATTACAAAAGGCAACGTCCACTTATAGTAATGCATAGATAGGCAGGGCTTGTTTATAGCCTCGCTCCTTTTGGAGTCTCGTGCACTACAGACTGAGCTAGGAGGGTACCCTGTACTCCTCCGAGCACCAACCATGGTTACCCAAGTCAGTATCCAGGCTGGTGACCCTCCCTCGCCATAACCCCCCCCCCCCCCCGGCCCCATACAAGCATGTGGACACATTTGGAGAGAAATTTTTATGATTTTGTCTTTAAAATGAGGCTGCAGTTTAGCTCATTTGTCTGCAACTTGCTTCTTAACTTAACAAGGAGTTGGGGACACTGTTCCGGTCAGTAGCTGCAGATCTAACTTATTTTTTATATAAATGCATAATATTGCCTCGCACGGATGAATCTCAATGCATTCAGTCACTCCTCTGGGCATGGCCATTCAGGTCATTTCTTGGTTTTCTTTTGTAACAATTCAGTAAACACACAACATGAGTTTTCCCCTGCCCCCCAAGATACTGAAACTGCCCATAAACTGCACTTTTAAAAGGATGCTCAAAGTCCCACTGTATAGTTATCCTAGAATTTACTCAACCACTTTGTTGTCAACCATCTAAATCGCTTCTGGATCTTTTTTTTTTTTCTCTCTCTCAAATCCTGTTTATAAATACAACCTGGACCTGAGCAAGGTCTGGTGACAGGATGCCAGGCAGTGCAGTGCAAAACAGCTTTCCATGGCCAGAGGCCCAGGATGAACATTCACTGATGCAGACACTGCACCTAGCTTTGCTGTCTGCTGGAGTACTGTAATTACAGGCTGCCTGGCCTCTGCAGTGGGCATTGTTGGGTACGGTTAGAAAGGGGCGAAAGTGGGTTCCCTTGGAAGTCTCCCTGAGATCAAATGGATGGCAGTGAGTTAGCCTGGTACAACCACTACAGCCAGAAATACAGATGAAACGGGAGCCAGGGCTCATATGGCCAGGTGCCCTTTTGTATCTGGGAGTGGGGACAGAAAAACCATGAGGTCCAATTGCATCTAGTCCTGGGGCTCTGGTTAATACAGTTACCCTACAAAGCCAAGACATGAGAACAGCTCCAGAGAACTGGATGGGATTTTTTAAAAATTTGTATTTTTTAGATGATTTCTCTATAATAAACCTTCAAACCCTAAGGTTACTTGGTCAAAGAGGATGAACATCCCTGAGGCTTTCCCCTTTAGATTTCCAAAATATCTTCTAGAATGTGTGTGCCAATTACATTCTCACAGCCATGTCTACAAATGCCTGTCTCGGGGCATCTTCACAAGCATTGTGGATTTTCTTACTGAGCTAGTTTGATTCAGAACCTACATCTATTTCCCCCTTTTGAGTGTAGGTGTATGTGCATATGTGTATGCATGTGTGTGTTTTACATATGATATTTGTATGCATTTGTACATGCCCATGAAAAAAATGTGTGGAGGACAATTTTGGAATGTTGGTTTCTTTGAAAAGCACAGAAATACTCTTAAGAATGTGGTTTTTGTTTTAATTCCCAGTACGAGGAGACGGGACTGCTTCACAGCAGCTGACTACGATTTTCCCAGTGCTCTAGCGGAGGTGTGATTTTGCCAGCAGCAGATAGTTTCTGCACTTGTGTGATCTTCGGAATTCTGGAGACTTTTCAGACTGTATATAAATGCCAGGGCCCTGAGAGGTGGAATAGATTGTTGTCGGTGGGTTGGTTGTTACTGTTGGCCGTGGTTCGTTAAGTAGTCAAGTGCAATGAGCAAACAAACAAGAAGAAATTAGATATCCTGACAGTGACGATCAAATTTGTCCCAAGGACCTGGACACCCTTAGTCAGCAAGAAGTAGTCTAAATGATAATGTGACGCCCCTTTTCTGACCCCTGACTTTATTCAGTGACCTAGTGTTAGGAAGTTGGAAGGCTGAAAAAAAGTGGGTGGAGAGAGGTAGACGAAAGAAAGTAGCTAAGAAGACCACTGATTATAGCCTCATTCCTATGAGGCAGAGTCTCTCAGTGAACCCTGAACGAGGCTGGAGCCAGCAAGACCCAGTGCTCCTCCTCCTCTCTCCCTGCCATAGTGCTGAGGATACAGACTCATATATACCCATGCCTGGCCTGTTACCTGAGTGCTGTGGATTTGAACTCACGCCTTCACGCTTATGTCGCAAGCATCCTTACTCGCTAAGCCATCTCCCCAACCATTCTTTCCTTTTCTTTTTCCTCCTTCCTCCTCTTCTTCCTCTTCCATTTCTCCTCATTCATTTGTACTGTTTGGAGACTTGAGTCTCCCTACAAAGCCCAGGCTGGCTTGGAACTCTTGGTTTCCCCGCCTCGGTCGGTATTATAGACACGCACCGTTATATAACACTTCACCTTTTCTTAATCATTTTAATTCTTCCTCTTGGGAGTCACCTATCTGATGAAATCCTTGGCTCATTTTTTCATTATAATTTTTCTAGTGATTTACATATTTATATATCATGTATATTATATGTAAATCCTCTCGGTGTCCCGCGTGCCTTTTAATCTTATTGCATTTGACATAGAGAGTGCGCTAAATTTTTTGCACTCAAATTCTTGCAACAGGCCTTGCTGTTTCTTGTCAGATTGCATTCACCCTGTAGGATCAAGCTTTTAATCTTCCATCATGTTTGTTGCCAGCATTGTTTTCCACCTGGTTGTGCGCCTTTCGTTTTGCTTAGATTCCTCACGCAGATTAAAACATTCAGCTTTTATGAGCAGCCACACTTATCTCTCTCAGTCTCAGTAATATTCCTCCTTTATTTACACTGACAAAGTCGCTCAACCAGGAATCTGTTAGCTACCCTGTCATCCCAGTCAGCAGGAAAAAAAAAGTAAAGTCCTTCCCTGCCCCACCCCACCCCAAAGCCTTAAGGTACCCACTACTTGCTTCCTCCACTCCTCTTCCCTGATCACCATCCTATAACCTGTTGCTGTGCATCTAGGATGCTCCTGCAGCCCATCACATCCCCTCCTCATGGCCCTAGCAAGTTCTGGTCCTTCAGCCCACAAGCCTCTTGCTTCAGGAGCGGGTCTGACACTCTCTTTTGGCAGTTCAAGCAAGTGTCACACCTCCACAAGTCACCATGAATGAAGTCCAGGCCTTAGTCTTCTACACCAGTGACCCCAGCACAAGCGCCTCTGATTTGTGTGTTGTAACAATCTGCATGGCCACCCGGCCTCCAAAAGTTGCCCCCCTGCCACCATGACAGCAGGGCCCTATTTATTCTCTGAAGTTTCTCTGGCTCCCAAGCCAGCACCTGGCCCTTAGCAGATGCTCATAGAGGCTGAAAGAAAAAATGAATGAATGAATGAATGAACGCTAATTGCCCACCCAGCTCTGCACACAGACTACTCCTCGCTGAGCTAACTGCAGACACTTAAAGCTTCATTACCTCCTCCAGAAGCTTGCTCAGAATTCTCAAGGCGGCCTCAAGCACCGTGTTGCCCAGTCCTCACTCATTCTGAACACTGTTGCTTCCACCAATGCTGCTATAATGACATGTGTATGTGGCTGTCTTCATCAAGAGGCTCCTGGAGATTGTATTCAGATTGTTTCTCTAGTACCCAATCCAATGATAATTGGCTGTAACAGAAACTCAGTGCATGGTTTTCGAGTAGATGATTGAATGAGATGGATGAAATCTTATTATTATAACATTCGGAAAAGACCCACCTACTTCACCAGCCTACATGTGAGTTATTTGGAAAGTGGCTTGATGAACAGGTTACAACGGTAGAACTTGGAAGCAAAAAGCCTTGGATTCCAATATTTGCTACTTAATATCATATGAACTACGTATTTAAATTCCTTAGGACTTGGTTTCAACACTTTAAAAGTGCTTGTCATACAAACCTGACTACCAGAATTTGATCCCTGGATTCCCATAGTGGAAACCGAGAGTTGACCCCCAAAAGTTGACCTCTGATCTCCACATGCACTGTGACACAAGCACAGATAAACCGTAGTAAATTACATTGAAGTCGGGTATGGTGGTGGCGCAGGCCTATAATCCCAGCACTTGAGGAGGCCGAGGCAGGTGGATCTCTGTGAGTTCGAGGTCAGCCTGGTCTACAAAGTGAGTCCAGGACAGCCAAGGCTACAATGGAGAAGCCTTGTCTCAAAAAAAGCAAACAAACCCAAAATAAAAAAACAGAAACAAACAAACAAAAAGCCCCACTTAAATAAATAAATAACATGAAAACCCACTTCCATGATGGCCGTACAGACAGATGTGGTAACAGTAGTGACATTGCTACTGCTCAATACAGTTCTTGGCAGACAACAAATGATCAATAGATAAAAGCCAACCTTTCAGGGAAGACTTGAACCATTCTTTATGTAAGTCTTACCCCATCTTGCTATGGTTATGCACAAAAAGTTTATGCACTTTTTGTTGTTCTAGCAAATAACATTTTCCCCTATTTTTTCTGTTATTACCCATATACAGAAAACCTATTGATTTTTACATATTCGTCTCCCGTCTAACCATGTTCTTAATTCTAAAATTTTCTCAGTTGATTCCCTTGGGTGTCTTAGGTACACAATCGTGTTGTCTACGAATAATGATAATTTTTGAGGAGATAGCTCTTTTGAGAAATTTGGCAGGAAAATTCAATTCAATTCTGTAAATATTTATTGACTGATAAGGTCAATTTTGGACAAATTTAGTTGGAGATACCAGTGGGACATGCAGGCAGAGATGGCCAGAAGGCAATTAGACTGGAGACTGGAGTCTGGGAGTGCAGTCTGGGCTGGCGATATGGATTCGTCAAAGCCTTGTAATTAATGAACCTGCCTGAAGAGGAATTTCAGGAGATGGTGGCAGATGCTGAATAAATCATCATGACCAAAGGTGTCCCGCTGGCCACAGGGACACCACTAAACACCTCCAGTATACCACTGGCCACCGGCCCATCTCTAGGATGCTTCTTGGCAGGGCACCTTGAATGCAGATGGCAGAGGCTGGGCCCAGCAGCATCATTGGTCTTTAATAACCCCCCCCCAAAGGAAAGGACCAAGAACTCCTCAACATCAGGGATGCTTGTGGCCAGCCTCAGTTTAACTCCTCTCGCTATGTCTCATGTGTTTTCATACATCACGAACAGATTCTTTACTGTGAACTCACCAGGTCCTTTCAGGCCGCCACAGTGCTAGGCCCTTTGCCTGGTGCACCCTTCTCTGCTGGGTCTAACTCACTGGTCCATGCTCAATCTATAGACCATATCCCCCGAACCTTCCTAGTGCAACTGGCAGATAAAGGGCTCCCTCCCCCCGACCCCTCCTTCTTTATAATCAAGCTTCCATCACACAGTCCCATCTTCTCATGCCTGATCATTTCCCAGTCCAGCACACTCTTCCTTCATCATCGACGCTGCACAGAAATTAGCTTCGTCCAGATTGCTTAGGCCACTCTTGTTCTGCCTCAGACTTCCTGCTTTGTTCTTCATCTTGCTAAATTGCCTGAGGAGCATCGTCACCTAGTCAGCCTCACTCACGGTTCCACACTCCGTTCACATGGCAACCTTACCAGTGTCCCAGGTGGAAAGAAGTTTCTCTTCCCTTTCCGAGAAACAAGGAGACCCTGCCACCCTTTGCCTAAAGCCCTTCGGCTGTTCCTCCCTTGGTCGCAATCAGGGCACCCATGATTCCTCACGAGCATGCCTCTGCTCTTCTCCTAGGCTTTGCACCCTGCCACCTCTCTTCAAGGGTGTTCCGCAGGAGTTAGACCCCTTTGGGATACATTGATGCTCCCTGTTGTCACCCACTCTGAGATCTGTAACGTTCTCATTCCTCTGATTGAAACATCCTTTCTTTGTATCTTGCTTTCACCAACTCCACTCATCCCTCAGCTCCCAAGAGAACCTCCTGACCCCCACACTAAGTGGCACACACACACACACACACACACACACACACACACACACACACACAATGTACCCTGCATCCCCACTGGATCACAACACATTCTTTAGCATCTGTCTTTCCTGAAACATGGATTCTGTGGGACACACCATGTGCTGTCCCATCCCACCTTCCCCAGGAGCATGCACTACTACTTTGCGATGTTTTAGCATCCGTTTGGAATGTAGGCTTGAGTTTGTCATAGCAGAAGGATCCTTATGTGCCCTGATGCAATCACAGTTCTCTAAACTTCCCTTTCCTCGCTGTGATCCATCTGGATTGCAGCCTTGGCCACCTGCCTAAGGAACGGTGAGCTATGACCTACCTAAGTTGCTCCACTGGGCCCCTAAGCCCAAATATGGACTCTGGAGATCGTGGCATGATCTCCAGAAACTTGAGCCTGCTTGCTCTAAATCTACCAGCTATAACATCTGATGGAGAATCCACCTGAATAACACACTAGACCCCTATAAAGGCTCTGACTCAACAGGTTAATTTCTCTGACCAGAGCTCCCACCATCTGAGTCTGTATGTCTTCCACAATTCTCCCTTTTCATTGGCCCCAAGAGAGAAGCTGTTCTCTTCTCTCTGATTCCTAGAGAGGCAATAAACACTGGAACAATGTGGCCAGTACAAGGAACCAGCACCAAGTCCAATACTGCAAGCACTCTCTTGGGCTGCCTCCTGCATGCCTCGCCTGATGGGCACTCCCAAGCCTAAGTCTCCTCCTTGTCAGAGCTCTCGCTAGAGGAGAGCTGTTGTGGAATACATCACTAAGACAAAGTTCAGACAAGAGAAACCGCAGATGCCAATGTGCCAAGTCTCCTTCCAGGGGATCACAGGTTGACAGTCATTAGAATACCTGCCAGAACAGAGGTCCTATGAAAGATGTGTTAGAAACTTCTACACATGTCTTCCCCAGCTTCTATCAGGGCAAAGCTAAGAGCCATTCCTGGGAGAGACAGACAGATGGACAGACAGACAGAAACACACACAGAGAGAGACAGAGACAGAGAGAGAGACAGACAGACAGAGACACAGAGAAAGACAGAGAGAGAGAGAGAGAGAGAGAGAGAGAGAGAGAGAGAGAGAGAGAGAGAGAGCGTGCCAAAGGTCAGATTAAAAGAAGGTATAGCAGCCAGCAGCCAGCACATTGCTTGGCACCCCAGAAGCACCTTGCACATAAGTTCCCAAGGTCACATCCAAATGCCCTTCGGCCACAGAGATGCTTCAGCAGACTCCACCTCTGTGATCCTGGTGCTGAGTCCACATTCAGGTATGCACAGTAGATGTGCAGTGGGTGTTGTGTGAAACGGTGGTCACGGATGTTTCTAACGAAGTTGTACTTTACTTTTTGCCCATAGACTTAATAACAGAGGTGTCTAAATCCACCAAGCAGCTAGCCTGTCGGATCTCAATCACAGCACTGTGGGCATCCGAAGAGTCTTTGTTGTAGGGTCTTTCCCGTGCATGAGGAAAGCTTAGCAATGTCAGTGGCCTCCATCCCCTGAACAACCTGTATTCTATCTCCAACCACCACACAAACTGCCACAGAATTGACAAGTACCCTCTGGTGAGGGTTGGGGGACCCACGCCCAGTTGAGAACTGCTCTAATTCTCTAATGCACATGGGGACCTAACTTCCCAAATCTTTTTCATTCACTTTTCGTCACCTTTTTTTTTGGTACCATGGTCCCCTTAAGCAGCCTGGTGTCCCCTCTGCAAAGGCTATCTTCAAATGTACAGGGGGAAAAAAATAAGAATTGCAAAAGGCGACGGTTTATGCTGAAGTACAGTTTCCAAAACACTTTGAGATTTTTGTTATACAGTAATAGAGGCCCGCCTTTGTCCGAGCAGGGCCACGATCTAGCAGCAGAAGTGATAACGGCTGTCATTCGAAGCACGCTATGTGGAGATGGCTTTAGCGACTGTAATATTTTATGGAAATAACCTGTGATCATATCAGGGGCAAATTCACAGGTGCAGCTAATCCTGATGTGCTTCGTTGTCTGTGTGCATGATTGATAGAAGCACTTGGTTTCAAATAAAGATGTAATTTCCCCCATCCAAGTTAGGAACTCCCTGGTTCCAGTGAGAGCCTCGGAGGCCCAAGCCAAATTCAATCTCTCATTCGGCAGGGCTGGGGGGTGGCTGCTTAGTTTCAGGCAGCTCTGGTTTCAGGCAGAGCTAGTGAGCAGTCAGGGGTTGGGGGGAGGTGAAGGGAGGCAGAGATTTGCAATGGCCCTTTGCAGTGGCTGGTACACCTCTGGCCTTGTCACTGCAAGGTGAAGGACTTGAGTTCTTCAAGGTTTAAAAAAAATGCATTCAATGAAATTATTTAATAATCAGAAAAATGGCCGGAGCTAGAGAGACCATTGTGTGGAGCAGAAAAAGCAAACCCAGACAGACAAATATCACATATTTTCAAGATCTTATATATGGAATTTAGATTTTGAAAACACACAAAGAGCTGATAAAGTGCTTGCTGTTCCAAGCATGAAGACCTAAGATCATATCCCTGAATTCATGATGTTAAATAATAATAATAATAATAATAATAATAATAATAATAATAATAATAATAATAATATAACCTGATGCTTCTGCATGTGTCTATAATCCTGGTGCTGGAGGGAGACAGGAGGCTCATAGAGACTTTATGTAGATAAAGCAGCAAGTTCCAGGTTCAGTAAGAGACCCTGTCTCATAAAAGCTAAGGTGCAGAGTGAGTGAGAGAAGAGCTTCTCTGAGGTTGACTTCTTACTTCCATATGTGCAAATATAAGCAGATTCATCCCCTTCCATACACACACCCCTTGACCTCCAAAAAGCCACTATAGTAAGAAAGTAATAGGGGGATTATTTGAGAAGAAGGGTACAAAGAGGGAAGAAGAGGAAGAGCAAGAAAATGCAATGGGTGTGTGTGTGTGACTAAACTGCACAGCATACATGTATGACACTGATACAGCAGGGCCCATTATTTTGTACTGTTCACATATGCCAAGGAAAGCAGGGAAAAGGGAACACTTCAGTGTAACTGGCAGCTGTAGAAGAGCTGGGATTCCAACCCAGACCAGCAAAAGCAAAGCGCAGAATGCTCCATCCCGCTGCCCCTCCCCTTGGCTGGCTCCAAGGAAGGACCTGAGTCACCATCTGGGGACAAGCTCCCAAAGCCACAGTCCTGGTTGCATTCTGCATCTAGCCCCGCAGGTCGGAACCTGCCATTTGCTAGAAAGAGCTGAGCACAGTCATGGTGCTTCAAGGACGTGGAAGCAAAGCAGGGGCTCCTTCTTCCTCTCAGCCTGGGGACATGGGCAACAAAGGCAGGAGACGATGCATGGCAGGAGGGGCAAGGCAGTGAGCCTGTCCCTGGACCACAATCAATTGCTCTGTGGGAATAATCCCAAAGCACTCGGCTTCTTAATTCTACCTCCAGGCTCTCAGATTCTCTTGGACACACTGAGCATGGAAGCCATCGCCACGGACCAAATACGAGTTTCCCCGCCTGGCTGTCTGGATGCAGTTTGTTTTCATGAATATCAGTTGCCATCAGCCAAGGAAAGAAAGCAGGGAACTGTCACTGAGATATCCGTATCTGAGACGAACCCTGGGCTGTGGTTTTGGCCCAAGGGAGAGAGGCTAAGGAGAAGGACGAACACTCCAAATTCCCAGGCTCAATTCATCCTATTTCCTTATTTGAAGAAGAATACTGGGCACCTGCTATGTCCAAGTCACCAGCCCTGCTCTCCTGTAGTTTTGGGTCTAGTCATAGGTTGTTCCGCGTTTTGTTTTTGTTTTTTTATTTTCCATGTCTTCTGCATTTTACATGTTAGTCATTAGTAAGCCATGTCATACATCCTCAAAACTGCATTAGATGGGCACTATTATAACTCCCATTTCACAGATAATAAAACTGAGACTCAGGAAGACTAGGTAACTTTCTGAGAATCAGTAGCTAATAGGTTATAGGAGCAGAAATTAACCCTAAGCAATATGAGACAAGATTCTACCTCTTTATCCCCTACTCCATCATCCATGATAGACAGATGGATGGATGGATGGATGGGTGGGTGGGTGGATGGACAGATAGATGGAAGGAAGAGGCAAGATAGACACTCATTTTGGACAGTATAGGAAGCATAAACTCTTCCTTCAGTACTCTCAATGTACCTTTGACTTACGGACCCCTTTCCTCAGTTATCAATGACATCAAATGGAACTCCTAGGCTTCTGCCTCCTGTCATCTGAGGCACGATCTCAGAACAGCAAGTTCTGGCAGAGCAACTCAGGGGAAACCATATAGGAAAAGCTGTGCACATAGGACTTCCCAGGAGGAAAATAACAAAATAGAAACAGTAATTTGGCAAACAGAAAGGAACTGTCAGAAGTGTAAAACCATGGTGAGTTCGCTACCAAATCCACAGCCAGACTGTAGCACTTCACAGCATCAGTTTATATTTGTTGTAATATGCAGCCGTCACCTGTGCCTTTGCCTACTTATTTTGGATCCCTATTTGTAGCTTTTATCCATTAAAAAAAACATGGATACTGATTGGCCTGGTCTTTTCATACTGGAAGTGGCCTCAGGCCAAAGAGAAGGAGACCAGTAAGCCCTTTGCTTGCATGAGAATTAGGGCCAGTGGGTAAAGGTACTTGGCCCCCAATCTTGAGTTTAAAACCCCTGGGACTTACATGTTGGAAGGAGAGAATCAAGTCCAACAAGTTACCCTTTGACCCCCACAAAGGTAACACGCAATGGCATGTATGTGCTCATGTGTGAGTAAATGTAAATACACAAACACTAAACAAATATAATTGAATATTGTTGATTAAAACAAATGGCAAAATTCGTAACATGGTATAACAGAAAGAATCTCTAAGCCTGGGTCTTTAACTCTGCTATTTACTATCAAGGGTTATGGTCGGATCCCTCAGTTGGTCAAAGTCCCAGTTCTGTCAATAACATGGGGTTTTCAAAGTCACTGACAGACAGGCTCCCCTAGGATTCTGACCCAGATAAATGTTGTTGCTGCTGCTGTGCCGGCGCCCTGTCCATGGTGCTGAAGCACCAAAGTCCTGGAATGCGGCTGTTTCTCCTGACCAGGAGTCACCGGGAATAGCTGGAAAGGAAATGAAAAAGGAGAGTTTGTGACGCGATGATGACAGAAAAGGAGACAGAGGGAGGAAGGAAAAGGGAGGAGGAGAGAGCGACTTTGACTCTGCAAACACACCTGCTGCAACACCGTCCTCTAGCCTTCTTCTAGATGGAGCCAGAGGCCATGTTTAAAGTGATTCAACATAGGAATCTGTGGGCAAGTGGATGAACGAAAATGGTAGTCCCACAAAGATGCTTTCCTGGGGTTTCTGACACTCAGTATCAGATGGCAAAGAGGAGGATAGATGGGAGGCTAGCGCCCTAGATATGACGTGAAAGGAAACGCCAGTCTGACAGCAGAGATCTGATGGTCAGAGACCTGTAGTCATGAGCTGCTAGGCACAGGTTTCTCTTTCCCTATAGAAAGCAAACTCCTTCTTCCACCAGACACTTTTAAAAAGTCCACTGCTGGAAACATTCACAACAACTATAAGGCCAGCCTAACCCAGACGTCTCTTTAATAAGTGAAAGGACTAGGGGCGGCAGGGGGGGGCATTTCACCCTTTTTTAAAAAACCAATCTTCAGCAGATGTGTTGCTCTTTTTGCATGCAAAGAAAAGGGTTTTGTGTTTTCCTGCCCCCTAACTGCACATTTGAATTGTACATGAGCTCTGTTGGTGATCTGAAAACTGCTCCCATGAAAAGGGAAAACCCAAGCTAATTAGCAAGGGGTCAGTCCTGGCCTGGCTCAGCTCAGACCAGCCTGGATGCTAATAGGGATTTATCATTCAGAGACTGTTTGCTTCTGTCCAGAGCTAGGCACAGAATAGGCACACTCCATCTTCCTGGAGCTTCCTGCCATAGCTCATACCTCTCTGGCCACATGTGTTATCCTCCTGCTCCTCCAACAGGTGGGCCATGCTCTCACCTGGGGCCTTTGCACCCGACTGTCCTTCTTCTTACAAAATCATTTCCTCCAGAAAAGCCAAACTCGTTCTGTTTACTTCCTTTAAATCTTTGCTCAGCATTGCCTCCTGCAGGAGGTCTACCTGACTACCCTCTATAAAAGATCAACCCGCCATGTGCCCCTGACTTGTGCTACAGTCTCTTTCTTTGGTAGCATGTATCTCTCTAAGGCACTCAATGTCATTTACTTCCATACTGTGTTGATTGCTTGGTTTCTCCTGCTAGGACACTCTTTGTTTCATTCACTGATGCATTCCCAACCAAATAGAGTAGTGCTTATCACATCGTAAACCTTCAGGAAACAATTGTTGGATGAACAAAGAAACAGACTACAACCCAGTGCATTTACAAAAATAAAATTCATGTGAAAGTCCAAGCAGTTACCCTGGCTCTATCTGAAAGCATTTGGGGATAGAGGAGAAAGAGATCAGCGTTCAGTCAGAGCAATCATAGCTGGACAGAGTGGAATCTGGGTACAAGCTGCCCGCTGCTTTCCGAGACATGCCCCCACCACATTGAGCTCCTGATGTCATGGAGTATGGCCTGCCTCTTTTGCCACCAAGTCCCTAAAGGCCCAGCATGGAATTCAAATGTCAGTAAGCAGAAGGTCAAAGAGAGTGCCCCCATCCACTATCAAATACTAACATGCATTGTTTACTTCTAAATCTGGTTACCAAATGAAGCTGAGGGCAGATAATCCAGCCATGCCCACACATACAGTATAAGCTGCCCAAACCAAGGACTAAACATGGCTTTATCTGACTTGATAAAGAGATATTTTTGTTTGTTTGTTTTTTG
Source organism: Acomys minous (assembly GCF_964271855.1). NCBI lineage: Eukaryota > Metazoa > Chordata > Mammalia > Rodentia > Muridae > Acomys > Acomys minous. The sequence goes on along the minus strand of NC_140487.1, from coordinate 103,902,773 downwards.
AGACAGAGTTTCTCTGTGTAGCCTTGGGCTGTCCTATATTTGCTTTGTAGACCAGGCTGGCCTCAAACTCACAGCGATCCGCCTGCCTCTGCCTCCAGAGTGCTGGGATTACAGGCATGTGCCACCATGCCCGGCTGATAAAGAGATCTTAACGTATTCGTTTTATACTATAGTGGAGTGACAGAGGAAAAAACAAAGGAGAGGCTGGAGGAAGGGAGAGAGAGGAGAGTAGTAAGGCTGGGCATATACCACATGTATCGTGGAGAACTGAAATCTGACTCAAGCTAAGAATGTTTTCCTTTAGCAGAATATGACAAAGATGGTTATGACTCTGTAACAGCCTTGTCCCCCTTCTCCCTATCCCCAGAGGGAGTACAAGATGGTACACCTTAGCCTGGGAGAAAATTTATGTGTAAGTATTTCTAAGTATGTAACATATAACCTACAAATGTTGTCAGAGAATAGTGAAGAAACACATTGTCTTAAACATCTCTGTAGAGGAAAATCCTAACGGTTCCATTACTGCCCTTTGCCCACATACAAGCTAACTATGGTGAACAACACCTGAGGCTGGGCATATTCAAGTTTCTGGCTCAGAACCTGCTTTAGAAACCCTAGTCTTCCACCAGAAGACATCGTCCCCATGGCCGTTTCCCTAGACATCCAGATCTGGCCCTAGTGGTCTATGTTTCCCCAGGACCTCACTCGGCCTGATGAACCGCAGCTCCTGGTGGTGTGCCAGGTGTCTCAGCATCCTTCCTACTCAGGGACAGGGTACTAACCCTGCTCACTTTGCACTTTGCGAAGGGTTCCTGGCCAGTAGCCTGCTCTATGGGTTCTAAGGATAAAGGACCTGGAACCTTTCAAGAGCTCCAAAAATGTCTCTAACGCCAGTCCCTTTTTCCTGTGGGCATACTGAAAAAAATGTCACCAAGGCAGAGACTGGGGAAGAAATTCCCACTTCTGAAAGAAATGAAAATTATTTATTGAATAAATAAATAAATATGTTTGCCTCCCAACAGGGGAGTTTGTAGAGAACACAGTGCAGTAGGAGTCTCTCGAATCCATCTACAGGCCATGCTGATGATTACATGCAAACATTTCATGGGCATAGAGAGCATGGGACTGTGGCAGGTCAATGCATCCTTCCTATGGCTTCCCGACAGACAGTCTGACCCTTCCTAACAATGCCCAGAGCTGAGGGTCACCTGGTGAGTGCAGGTGACACACGTCATCCTTGCTGTATTGATTTAGGCTCTGTGCCTCGTAAAGCCGCATCAGGGTTCAGAGTTCTTAACCTTATTGGGAAATCGACCCCCCCCCCAACCCCTGGTTTCCTAGAAACAGCTCTCACCTGACTTTTAAAGAATTGAAAGGTATCACCTACTTTTGCGGGCACACGCGCGCGCGCGCGCACACACACACACACACACACACACACACACAAAGCCTGGCTTTGCTCATGAGTGAAATGAGAGAATCAAAAGTGTGAGGGCCAATGATGAGAGTGGCAGAGCTGGGAGCCACATCCTCTGGCTCCTGGGAAAGCCCAGAAACACAGCAGCATCCTCTTAAAACACGACCGTCTCCAGATTGCCCAGAATGCATGTGGATGGACCAGCAACATGGATGTTCTCCAGACTGCACATGGGTGAGCAAACTAGGAGCACACTTTCAGCCGTCTGTGGACTAGAAGGAGCTTATTGGCTTGCAAGAACTGTGTAAGCGGAAGACCCTGACCTACTGGCCTCTAGTGAGGGAGAGTGGCGAAGGAGGCATACACAGAACGACATTTAAAGGTGGCAAGGCTTAAACATGGTGGTGACTCCAGCACTTGGAAGGCTGAGACAGGAGGATCACAAGTTTAAGGCCAATATGGGCTGTGTAGCAAGATGTTAGCTCAAATCAATGCAGAGGAGGGCTTGGGGAGTAACATTACCAAAGTGACAGGACAGGAAGCTCAGGGCCTTGTTCTCTCACAGAAATGCTGCCTTAACAGTAGTAATTGGTCCAAAGAAACCTTTCTGAGAACTATAATACATATAATCTCACCGCTCAGGAGACTGAGGCAGAAGGATTGCTTCAAGTCAGCTCTGGCTGTAGAGTGAGGGAAAAAACTACAAACAAACAAACAAACAAACAAAACAAAACAGTTATTAAGGTATAGCGTCACAGGAAGAATCAAAGTCGAGAAGAAACCATATTGAAATGTGTAAAAGAAGGAACTGTGTGCCCACTGGCCCTGACCCCCAGCCAGCAGAGCTCAGGGACATGAGAAGCCTATCTATCTATCATGCAGTTTCTCCTTTTGGAAAAGGAAAAGGAGAGTGCAACAAAGTCCAGTGTTCCAGCCTTTCAGGGGGTGCTGACTAAACATTACCTAACTTGGAATGTTGACAGGGCCCAGCATGACTTAGATGTTTGTGGGGTGCTTGGGAGGGGCAGTAGGACACAATGGAGCCTAGTGGCTTACTGCATCCCAGAGAACCCCAGTGCTACAGAAAGAAACCACAAGAAGCAAAAGGCCACAAACTCAAGGCAAAAATACAGCAAATGTCTCTAACTAGGAAATAACAGAAAACATACCCCAGGAAAGGATTGAGGGAACCCAGAACCTCCAACCAGGCAGACTGGTGAAGGCTTCATACAAAGCCAATACAAAAGGCTTGGGAAAGATGAATGCTTTGTTTTGCCAAACACACAAGACAGAAAGGAATCAGAAGCCGACATTTTAAAAAGCAATGCAATCTGGGCAGGAGTGATATATGCCTTTAATCCCAGCATTTAAAAGACAGAGGCAGGCGGATCTCTGACTTTGAGGCCAGTCTGGACTATAGGGTGAGTTCCAGGACAGCCAATGTCCAAAGAAACCCTATCTCAAATAGATAGGTAGATAGATGGATAGATAGATAGATAGATAGATAGATAGATAGATAGATAGATAGATAATCGATAAAATAATACACTTATAAGTTTCCAAAGACTTCAAAACAATCATCTGAAAGAGGCCCAGGATCCAAGGGCCACACAAATAGGAAAACCAGTGGAACCAGTAAAACGATGCGGCAACAAATGGAAATATCCATAAGAGAAATGGCAGAAAGTGAACCAAGGGACACTGTGGGGCAGAAGAAGTAATAGTGAGTTTTAAATTTCACTGGAAGGCTGGAAAGATGGCTCGGCAGTTAAGAGCACTTCCTGCTCTCCAGGAGAACCTCAGTTTGGCTCCCAGCACACAAACTGCCTGTTACTCCAGCTCTGGGGGGATATGTTGTCCTCTTTTGTCCTCCAAGGACATCCCTGGACACGCATGTACCCTTACAGAGGGTACACGCGCAGAGACGTATAAATAGAAATAACCTTTAAAAAAAAAAACAAGCAACTGAAGCCAAAGAATACGTGAAGTCAGAGACGAGCCCCCATGAAATCAGCGAGTCAGAAGAAAAGCTGGACAAAAGAATAAAGACAGCGAATAAAGCCCACGAAACTTACACAAAACCATCCAACGGGCTGATCCAACGGGAATGCACAGAAAGGAGCAGCGAGCTTATTTAAGAAAAAACAGTTCCTGAAAGCATCCTAAAGCTAACGAAAGGAGACGGTGCCCAAATTCAAGGAGCTTCTTAAGGATTCCGAGTAAATGTTAAGTCCGAGTGGGGCTCCACACCAAGACTCTCAATCACCAAAAGTCAAAGACAAGGAGAGACAGTTGAAAGCCTCACCGCATACAGGGGAGGTCTCTTAAGATTACCAGCAGTCTTCTCGGCAGAAACGTGACAGACCCAAAGGGAAGGGGGTGGGGGTGGGGTGCTCCGAGGGCTGAAAGTAACAAACTTCCAACCAAGAACACATTATCTGGCAGACACCGTCCTTGAAAAATGAAGGAGAGCTAAAGACCTCCCCAGACAAACAAGAGCTGAGGCGATTCATTACCGCTGGATGGCCTTTACAGGAACTACTAAGAGAGAGCCCTTCGAGTTGAAATGAAAGGACGTGCTAGACATGGACATGGAAGGGTACAGAAACACGCAGCTCCCTGGTAAACACAAAGTACATAGGCAAAAGAGCATCCGGGGAGCTGTAATATAGGAGCATAGATCACCGCCTTCCTAAACAGCATTGTAAAGATGAAAGCACGAAATCAAGATAATTAGAAAACTATGCTAACTGACGCCAAATGTAAGAAGGGTGTCATCTGTGACATCAGCCAAACATGCGGAAGCTGTAAAGGAGTGGGGTTCTTGCATGTGATTGACATCTACTCGCTGACAGCTTAAAACAGCTTGATATAGTTTCCATTTTAATCATAAAAAAAAATACCTACAGAAGATACACCAAAGGAAATAATAAACAAATCAAATCCTGTCATAACAAAACAGAAAATCAATAAAACACAAAGGAAATGCCCTAGTTAGCTTTACTGTCTAACAGTTTAAAAAAAAAAACAGCCTAAAGTCATCTGAGAAGAGAGTCTTGATTAAGAGAGTGCCCAGGCCAGTCTGGACCGTGGGCACGGCTGTGGAGGATGGCCTTGATTGTCCTAATGGATGGAGGAGGGCCCAGCCCAACGTAAGCAGCACCATTACTGGGCCATGTGACTCTGGGCTGTGGAAGAAAGCAAGCCAATCGTGAGTCTGCGAACAAGCAAGGCAGCAAGCAATATTCACCTCCAGGTCGTGGCTACCATTCTGCTTGAGTTCTTACCCTAATTCCAATCGATGAGGGCCTGTGATCTGGAAGTATAAGACAAATAAACCCCTTTCTTCCCTTAAGTTTCCCCTGAGTCAGGGTGTTTTTTATCACAGCACCAGAAAGGAAACTAGGACAGGTGGGTCGCCAAGAGAGGAAAAGAGAGCACTGTCAGACAGACAGAAAACAATTGGCAAAATGAGAATAGAAAGTTCTCTGCTGGTAACTGTTTCCTGTGGCAATGGATTAACTCAGCAACCAAAAGATACTGAATAGATAAGTAGATTTGAAAACAAGTTCTAACTATATGCTTTCTACAAGGGATACAGTTTAAATTAAAAAAAAAACATACATAGTCTAAAAGTTAAAGGATAGTCTTTTGAAATGGTGAGCACGAATGAGTAGTGTCACCAAACTTACCGTGGACAAAATACAAAGTCAAAAACTGTCCTCAGAAACAAGGAAGGACATCACATGACGGAGTGAGGGTTGGCGCAGGCAGCAACTTCCTAAGTACAAACATATGTGCCAAACAGCAGAGCAACTGCGTATATGGAGCAAACACTGACAGAGTTGAAGGGACAATAGACTCTTTCACAATACTAGAGGCCATTTCAGTATCTCACCTCCAGTAAGAGATAGGTCAAGAACACAGAAGGTTGATAAAGCCAAAGAGAATCTGCATCTCAGACAGACCATGGAATCCTTTGCCATACACAGGAAGCTTTATCCAACATAGGAAATATAGGATATTGTCCAGTCTAGATTACATGCTGAGCCACAAAAAAAAAAAAAAAAAAAAATCTGAAGAACTTTAAGAATGGCCAGGGAAATGGCTCAGTGGCTACTATGAATCCCGAGAGTATAGTTCCATCCTTAGGCTCAGAATCCACATGGTAGAAGGAGAGAAAGAACTCCCCTAAGTTATCCCCTGACCTTCACACATGTGCTACAGACACAGACACAGACACAGACACAGACACACACACACACACACACACACACACACACACACACACACACAGGCACACACAAATAAATTTCATTTTTTAAAAGACACACCCATCCTCATTCCCAACCATAACGGAATGAAGCTGTAAACTGATAGCAAAAGGCAAACTGGAAGGTTAACAAGTAAGTGGAAATTAAACATTATCCTCCTCAAAATAAATGACTTCAAGCAGAAATCATGAAGGAACTTTAAAGCATCTTAAATGAAGGGAAAAGGCAACACCCTTTACAGACTGAGGGAACGGGAGGCGGACAGCAGTGCAGTGCCTCACAAATATGCCAAACCAACCTCTTATGAACAAGCTTTACACACAAAGAACTGGAACAAATTAAACCCCAAGTTAGAGAAAAAAAAAATAGCAAAGATCAGAACAAAAACAAAGAAACCAAAAAATAGAGAATAGAAAAATAAGAGAATAAATCAATAAAACTAAGGATTGCTTTTTTAAAAGTCCAACAAATTTTAGCTAGGCAATCAGAGAAACACTCAAAAATCAAAAGTTTAAAAAAAAAACCAGAATGTGATGTCACATAAATTTAAAAAAAAAATAAGGATAATGGGGACTACCTGAAAAACCCTAAGTTTAAAAGAAAGGCTAACCTAGACAAATAAATAGATATGTTTCCAGAAACATGCTCTACTACTAATACTGAGTCAGAAAGAGATTAAAACATGAGCAGACCTAACCAGTGAGTAGATTGAATCAGTAATCAAAACCATCCCCAAAACGGAAAGCCAAGGACCAGATGGCTTCACAGGAGACTTCTACCAAACATTTAAAGAAGAATCAACACTAAGCCTTTTCAAACTCTTCCCTCTCAAAAACAATAAAGTGGATGGAGTGCTTCCAAAATAATTGCATGCAGCCAACATCATCCAGTTAGCAAAATCCGATGAAATATAGAGACACTAGGGGCTAATAGCCATGAAAAAAAAACTGATGAAAATATTATTAACAAAATGCGAGCCAATCAAATTCAGCAATACATTGAAAGGCTTAGTCACCATGACCAGATAGAGTTTGTCCCTGGAATGCAAAGACAGTTCAATATACAGAAATCAATCTCAATATGATTTGTTAGTCAATATAATAAAGGCCACATTTAAAAAGATTAACATCACATTTACTAATGGAAAACTAAAAGTCTGTCCTCAAAAACCCACAGCAAGGCGAGTATACCCTTTCTCATCTTGTCTACTCAGAACTGCTGGAAGTCCTAGCAGAAGACAGCAAGAATTAAAAAAAAAAAAAAAAAAAAGGCACCCGAACAAAAAAAGGTTAAAATAGTATTGCTTCTGTTTGCTGAGATGACCCCTCTCTCTCTCTCTCTCTCTCTCTCTCTCTCTCTCTCTCTCTCTCTCTCTCTCTCTCTCTCTCTCTCCCTCCCTCCCTCCCTCCCTCTCTCTCTCTCTCACACACACACACAATCATAAGTATTACATAATGTAATTACATTGTACGCACACACATACAAACTTGTCAGAAATACAAACCAATTCAGCAATGTTGCTGGATATAGAATCACTGACACACAAAAAGTCAACTTTGTTGCTCCGCACAAGCAAGGAAGAATTTCAGAAAAGAACTGGGAAAGTAGTCTCATTTGCAATAGCATCAAAAAGAATAACACACTTACAACTTAAACATAACCAAGATGCTGAGCAACATGGATAATGGAAGCTACAAAAAAAATTTTTTTTTTGAGACAGGGTTTCTCTGTGTAGCCCTGGCTGTTCTGGACTCGCTTTATAGACCAGGCTGGTCTCGAACTCACAGACATCCGCCTGCCCCTGCCTCCTGAGTGCTGGGATTAAAGGCGCGCACCAGCATGCCCGGCTACAAAATATTTTTTTTTTAATGAACAAAACCAGAGGTCAGTGGAAGGACTCCTAATTCTAAGTTCCTGGATTGAAACCTGTATGAAAACCCCAAGGGCATATTTTGCAGGAACAGAAGAAAAAATAAAAAAAGAATCCTAACATTAATGCTGAATTTCAAGAACCCCATTGAATAGCCAAAACAATCTTGAAAATGGAAAAGCTGCACTAGGCTTTCATCTTGCCCGAGTCTACAGAGTGAGTCCAGGACAGCCAGAATGAAACAGAGAAACCCTGTCTCAAAAAAACAAACAAACAAAAACCAAAACAAAGAAAGAAAGCAAAGAACAAGCTCTTCTAAGGATAAGGAGAGAGGGAGGGAAGGAGAGAGAGACCATCAGGCTCACTCACTACAGTGGGGAACGGGAGGTAGTGCCGCTATTATGGAAATCTGCATGAAGGTTCTTCATAAAAATTAAATAAAATGTTCATATCATCCAGACGTGTCACTTGTAGCTTCACACTCAAAAGATCCAAAATCACCTGCATTAATCACAGGAGCCAAAATATGGAACGAGTCCAGCTGTCCACAACAAATGAGTGGGTGAAGCATACAGTGCTCCTCAGCCATTAAAACACAGATGAAATTATGTCACTTGGTGAAAAATGGGTGGACCTGGAGATGGCCTCGTTAAGTGAAATAAGCCAGTCCCACAAAGACAGGTTTTCCATGTTTTTTCAAATTTGTGGGGTATCAGTTGGGTGAAAAGACAGCCTATCCTAGCTCCCTTTCTCTTGCTGTGATAAACACCATGACCAACAAACAGTACCTTGGTGAGGAAAGGCCTCGTTCCATCTTAGTGGGCCAGGGTTGGAGCTGATCATAAGGGAAGCCATACAGGAGCTTAAGCAGGAACCATGGAGAAATTGGCCTTACTGCCTTGTTCCTCGTGGCTCCCTCGCCTTGCTTTCTTTCACATCCCAGGACCACCAGAACAGAAGTGGCCCTGCCCACTGTGGGCTGGACCCACCCACGTCAATCAATAACCAAGAAAATGCCCCCGGAGGCATGCCAGTGGCCAATGTGATGGAGACAGTTCTGCCAAGTGAGGGTCCCCTTTCCCAGGTGTAGCTACTCTGTGTCAAGTTGACATAAGCAAACCAGCACACCAGGCAAGTAGGAGGAGACTGTTAGGGATGAGGAAGGAGAGCGAGCACAAGGGTAAGTAGGGCAATCAGAGAGATCAACACAGGCACACAAGAGAGTGCTCAGGTTAAGAGTGTGCACTGCTCTCTCAGAGGCCCCAAGTTCAGTTCCCAGCACCCACGTCAGGGGGCTTACGGCTGCCTGAAACTCCGGTTCGGGGATCTGACACCCTCTTCGTGGTCTTTGTGGGCTCATGCACTCACAAGCACAAACTCACACACAGATGCATACATACACATACACACACACACACATAATTAAAAATAAAAATAGTCATGGAGGGCATAGGTCTGATCAAAGCACATTACATGTATGTATCGGAGGTGTCATAATGAAACCACTTAGTTCATACAATTAACATACACTGACACAACAAGGGAAAAACTAACAGTGAAGTCACAATGATCCAAACCATATGATCCTGGAACAAAACTTACAGACTAGTGAAAAAGAGCAGAATCCCAGAAATACACCTTGGTATACATGCTCTAATGGCCTATGACAAGGCTGCCAACCTCCCAATATAGAAAAGGGATAATACAGTCAACAAGCAATGTTGATAAAGCGGGGCACTCACATACAAAAGGCCTTACACACCTTCGACCAGTGTGGCTCTCAACCTTCCTAATGCTGTGACCCTTTAGTACAATTCATCACGTTGTGGTAACCCCAATCAGAAAATCATTTTTGTTGCTACTCTGTAACTGCAATTCTGCTACTCTTATGAATTATAATGAAATCCTACAAGAGCCATCCAGGAAAATGTCATGGCACTGTGTCTTGTTGTGACATCTTAGGTGTGAAGCCAGAGCATGGGCAACAAACGCAAAACAAACAGGACCACACCAAACTCAGAAATGTTTGCACAGCAACGACGAGGCAATATACGCGCAGGGCAAAATGCCTACAAACCCTGTTTCACAAGAGGTAAATATCCAGAACGCTTTCTATATTCTTTATGAACTCCTTGGCTCGGGTGTCAAGAGAGCTTCCTGCTCTTGCAAAGAACCTGAGGTGCGTTTCAGGCACCTATTTCATAGAGCTCAGGAGCACTGCAGCTCCAGAGGATCCAATGCCCTCTTCTGGCCCCTGAGGACACCTTCACAATACGGTATACATGCAAACACACACACACACACACACACACACACACACACACACACTTTTAAAAGTTTTTTTCCAAGACCTACAATGCAGCAACAACACAATAATCTGATTAAAAAAATAAGCAAATAATTTTTCTCTAAATAAATTTTACAGATAGCATGGCTACAAAAAGATGCTTCCATTGGCTCATCAGGGGACTGTCAATCAAAATCACACAAGGAGTATCACCTACGTCACAACTGTTAGAGAGGCTGAGGTGGCTTGAATGAGAACGGCCCCCACAGGCTCATACGTTTGAGTACTTGGTGTCCAGGTGGTGGAACTGTTTGGGAAGGAGCAGAAGGTGTGGTCTTGTTGGAAGAGGTGTGTCACTGCGGCTGGACACCGGGGCCTCAAAAAGCCCATGTCGATCCTACTTAGTTCTCCCTGTCACCTGCTTGTGAATAGAGAACCAAGCTCTCAGCTACTAGTCCAGCACGATGGCTGCCTATCTGCTGCCAAGTTCCTATCATGATGGCCGTGAATTCCCCCTCTAAAACTGCAAGCTCCAAATAAATTCTTCCTTCTACAGGTCTCCTTGATCATGGTGTTTCATCGTAGCACCAGAAAAGTAACTAGGACCACTAGGCCACTATCCATAAGAACAGGATAGGACAAGCGCTGTAGAGGAAGTGGAGCAATTGAAACTTTTATTCCTTGATTGACAGTAAGATGGTGCAATTGCTGTTGTTTTTTTTTTTTTTTTTAAAGTATGGGAGTTCCTTAAGTATTTTTTTTAATAAAATTGTTATTATTTTATTCTGGAATCCTACTTCTGGTTATGCCTATAAAAGAATCAAAAATGTGATCTTAGAGAAATCTGCCTGACGCCAGTCATTGTCATGCTCCCATGGTAGGCAATGGGTAAAAAAGCCCACCCGTGGATGAGTGGAGAAAGAAACTGTGGTGGACACACGAACAGCATATTATTTGTTTTTTTTTTTTAAAGCTCTTTTATTCACTCCGTCATGGATAGACCTTGAAGATACAACAATAAGTACAATAAACCAGTCACGATGAGACAATACTGCTGATTCTCCGTATATGAAGTGCCCAAAGTTGGCTCAGAAACAGAAATACGGTGGCGGTTGCCATGGATGAGGAGAGTGGAAATAGCCATTGTGCCAGAATCAGATTACCCTCGCTTGGTTTCATTAACTGTGATAAAACCCTGACTAAAAGCAACTTGAGGGAGAAGAGGGCTTATCTGACTAACGAATCTAGCCCATCATCAGAGAAGCCAGGGCCAGGGGTTCAAGGCAGGAACCTCAAGGCAGAACTTGAAGCAGGAACCGTGGAGGAATGCCGCCTGATGGCTTGCTTCCCAGAGTGTTCTCAGCTAGCGTTTTTATACATCCCAGACCTACCCGCCCTGGGAAGGCATCACTCACAGTAGGCCCTGCTCTCCTGCATCAGTTAGCAATCAAGCAAATGCCCCCGTCAGGCTAACAGGCCAATCCGATGGAGGCAATTCCTCAACTGAGGTCACCTCTTCCTGAGTGAGTCTAATCTGTCTTAAGTTGGCAAAAGCTAGCATGGGGGTATTTCAGTTGCACAAGGTTAAAGACTTTCTTCAGGAGACTGGGGAGATGTTTAGTTGGCAAAATTCCTGCTACACAGTGTGAAAATCTGAGTTTGCTTCCCGAGAATTCCTATAAAAAGGAGAGCACAATGGAATGTGTGGCAACCCCAGTGCTGGGGCTCATGGGGGGCAGGGGGAGACAGAATAAGCCCTCAAACTTGTGAATTGTTTTCACACACACATATACACACACAAACACACACACACATAGCAGGTATACACCCTCACACAAATGTACACATACACATTTACAAACACACACTAGCAGGTATACACCCTCACACAAATCTCCTAGAGACCTATCACACAAATGAGTGTATACAGTTGGCACTGCTATATTGTACCCTTGATAATTATGACAGTAAATTTTGATATTTTTTTTTAACCACCCTAAGATTTGGGGATTGAAGTGAGATGAATAAGGAAGCAACCTGAGGAGTTGAACAGGATAATAATCTTGGTTGGTTGTTTTAATTTCTCTACCAATTAAGGGGGAGGGATCTTGGCACTCACCATCCACGTGTTCTGAGGGATCTTTTCCCGTCACCATCCTCTGCTTTTTTTTTTTTCCTGCACAGCAGTTCTTAATGCACAACACAATATTATTTAACTATGTGGCTTGCAAATACCCAGACTTCCCGAGGGCAGGAATTTATTTTCTTCCTTCCTCTCTCCCTGCTTCACCTCCTTCATTATCTATCTATCTATCTATCTATCTATCTATCTATCTATATCTATCCATCCATCCATCCATCATTCCATCTATCTGTCTGTCTGTCTGTCTGTCTGTCTATCCTCTATCGACCTATCATTTATCTATCATCTATCTACCTATTATCTATCTATCTATCTATCTATCTATCTATCTATCTATCTATCTATCATCTATCTGTCTGTATCTCTCTTGTCTTTGGATCCTCAGCACCTGTAGGAGTGTGGGGAACTCTGTGTGTCTGGAATAACTGATGACTCGATTAGGAAGCATGGAGGTGGGGAGTAGCCTGGGTCTTCTTTCCTCATTCTTCAGTCTTCTTGGTAAAGAGAGAAGGGAAGGCAGGGAGAAATACACATAGCAGACTAGAAGGAGGCATTGTCTTTCCATTCAGCTGGTGGAGGCAACCAGACCACCTTCCAAAGCCCAAGGACCAGGCAGACACATCTGTGATGCTGTCTCTGTCCCTCATCCCCTCTGCTTTGGCAAAAGAAAACACCGTGTCAGACTGACGTAACTGTTTTTCTGTAAGAAGGCTGACATCAACTCCAGCACATCCCTCTTCCTGTATCCCAAGACAGTGCTTTTCAAATTCTAATGTGTATGATGACCACCAAGGTATCCAGAAGGTCTGGGTGAGGCAAAAGGGGCTGAAAGCCTGCATTACTACTATGTACGCTTGTCCTTGCTTGAGGTTTTGTTTGCTTTTTACATTGCTGGGGATATAATACCAGCCTTTGCTTACACTACCCCACGCCTATCCTCCGCCCTGTAAATCCTTGCTTAAGCAGGTTGGCTTGCAACTACTGCACCTGGGAATTTGCAAAATTAGTGCCCAGGCTCCCTACCCCAGACCAATTACATTAGACACCCACCAGGGGGACCCTCTCAATGTTGTGGCTAAAGTTGAGAATCAGCCCTCCAGGAGTTGGGGGGTGCATGCTCGCTTGTAAGATCATATGTTTGGGCTTTAGAGTCCCTGTTCAATTACTGTGCCTTTCTCAACAGAGTCCTCACTTGACTATGGTGCTGAAAGCCACATGTTAACACGGGCCCGTCTAGACCTCGGCTAGTCAGATACGTAAGTGTGTTGATGTTCTAGACAGCTACAAGGAGTTTCGCTGCACTTTTTTCCCCTACCTCCTGACTTTCACTTCTCACTTTCCTTCCCAGAAGAACAACTGTTCTCAACTGGGGCCCAAAATTACTTCCTGGGAACATTTGGTGGTGTCTATGACTGTCACAATTCTGGAAGAAGAGGGGTGTGGTGGTGGCCAACAGTTGGTGGGGACTGATCCACAACACTCAGGTTAGCACTCCCCAGTAACACGCATAGCCAGTGGCCAAGGCTGAGAAACTGCAGAGAAGAAGAGATGGTTGCAACTGAAGCACAGGCACTTTCTTTTTTACCTTTTCCAAGCTACCCTCCCTTTCAGACGTCACTGTAGTTTGGGGACCCAGAGTATGGGACATCCTGCCGTGGTTACACTTCTGCCTCTTCTCAAACCTTGAGTTCGTGCCCTCGATGTCTGGCCCCCTCATTTTCCTGAAGCTTCTTGCTCACACCCAGTGTTTTACCTTTCATGTGGCCCTCCCCCAGCCCAGTAAATGTCTTCACGTGGGTCTCATCTATGCTCAAAATTCAAATTCTTCCTCATGGAGTCCTTCAACCCCATAGAAACCAGAGGTGCACTCAATTACCTTAAAGGGGAGGGTCATCTCATTGGAAAGTGTACAGTCTAGTTCCTAAATGCATCTTCACCCGTGCATCTCAGCCAAGACACCCTGGTACACATGTCCCATGAAGGAAGTACCACACTTATCCCCACACGTGGGTGAACAAACTTAGGCACGGAGCTAGGCATGCAGATAGAAAGGGGTAAGATGAGGGTGGACTCGGGAAGTTTGGATACCCAGCCCATAGGTTTAATACCCAGCCCACAAGTTTAATCATCGTCATGAACGGCACCTTGTGCATTTCCTATTAACAACCAATTGGGCAGGGTCAGGTTGTGTTTTTAGTTTTTATACATAGAAAACAGCAAAGTAAACTTCCAGAGTCTCACAGCTAACATAAACCTGGAGGTCAAGTCCAAGATAGACGTGATGTTCTTTGGCCAGTGGGGTGGAGAGAAGCTGTAAGATCTAGAAGGCAATGCTCTCCATTCATTTGCCCACTCCAGTTCCAATGCTTCATTCATCCAGCCATCCAGCCAGCATCCATGATCTTCCGTTCATCTACTCACCCATCCACCCATCCATCTATCCATCATCAATCCATCCATTCATCCAACCAACCATCCATCCATCATCATTCATCCATCTATCCATCATCTGTCCGTTCATCCATCCATCATCCATCCATTCTCCATCTATCCATTGTCTTCTGTCCATCCTTATCCATCTATCTTCTGTCCATCCATCCATCTACCACCCATTGCTTCCACCCACCCACCTATCCATCCATCCATCCACTCTCTGTCCATCAATTTATTCATTATACAGTCAGTATAAACATAAATACTTCTGGTTGGTCAGGCCTGTGCTGTGAGGATCCAGAGAGATAGTCAGTAAGCTCTCTGGCTCAGGAGATCACATCAATTAGACAGGATAGAAACATGATGCAGGTTGAATTGTCTGAGGAAGATGGGAAAGGTGGAGGACACAGAAGGATCTGTTTAACTTTGCTCTAGGAAGCTAACCTGATGAGGAAAAGAGGTCTAGCAAACTCCAAGGTGCCCATTTCACACCCAGGTTAATCCCCTGGGTCAGATAGGGCTGGCCCATACTCACTTGCACACCCATGCAGTCTTATTTTCTCCCCATTTGTTCTCCTTGCTTGCTTAGAACTCTCAATTCCTGAGCACAGCTTTGGGAGAGACAGGATAAGGCCATGCCCTCCCCCAATGGATCAATGCAAGGCTGGCATACCAACTTATCATGCCAAGGTCCCAGAGAAAAACCAAATTGTGACTGTCAGGACCGCGACAGAACTGTCAAAAGCAGACAAAATCAGCCCCGTAAATTGCGAAACCAAAGCCACAGCTCTATTTGTTCTGAAGGAATGAGTAGCTCATTTTTTTCTTTTTTGTCAACAGAAAATAAAAACACAAAGTAGGAGACTTGCAAGCACTTCATTTCTGTGAGAGGGAAAAAAAACCTACTGCCAATCACCAAGTCTCTGAGGTTGGCCACACCCCCTTACCATGGCCTTATGTCCATTTCTACTCAATAAACACTCTGGTGGTCTCCCAGTGGGGCTGGTGGCACACTGAAATTAAGATCAACTCAGCAGTGGTGGTGCATGCCTTTAATCCCAGCACTTGGGAGGCAGAGGCAGGCGGATCTCTGTGAGTTCGAGGCCAGCCTGGTCTACAGAGTGAATTCCTGGACAGCCAAGGCTACACAGAGAAACCCTGTCTCAAATATATATGTATATATGTTTGAATAGGACATAGGATTATGGTGAGGGGGCGTGGCTGACCACTGAGACTTTGTGATTGATGGTTGTTTGTTTTTTTGTTTTCTCTGTCTCTCACAGAAATGAAGTGCTTGCAAGGGGTTAGAGAAACGCCCCAGTGGGTATCAGCACTTGCTGCAAAGGTATGAGAGACTGAATTCAGATCCCAGCACTCACATAAAAAGGTGGGGCATGGGGGCGGTGGATTGATTGCTCAGTGGTTAATAGCACCTCTGTGGATACTAGTATTCAGGTGCACACATCTATATACAGACACACACCCATGCAAAATTTAAAATAATGAAAAAACAATCTTTTAAAAAGCTGTGGCCTTGTGTGGCTCTGTAAACTCAGCACCGTGGGAGGGGAAGACAAGAGACTACCTGAGGCTCACTGGTTGCTGCCTGCTCTAGGTACCTACATAATACCTGGCTCGGAACAATCCTGTCTGAAGGGAATAAAGCCCAGCAAGGTAGAGCAAGATGTCTGATTGTTTTCACCTGGCCTCTGAGTGCACACACAGTGTACACACACACACACACATGAGCATGCAACAACACACACGTGCACACACACACACACAAACATACAACACAGAGAGTCAGACAGAAGAGAAAGATAGAAAGAATACAGAGCAGACTCAAATCCAATAAACCGGGCAGTAACCCAGAGCGTGAGCCCACGATAGAAGCAGAGATGGCTTCTCGGCAGAGGGAACGTCTGCACTGGTCTTCCGAAGAAGAATACAATTTCACTGATGATAGGGAAAAAAAATAGGAAAGGAAACTACCAGGATGGGGAAAGGCAGGCATAAATGAACAGAACTGGAACAGGCAGAAAAAGCAGCCCAGGATAAGAGGGATGCAAAAGTCAGGCTTGGAAGGCTGAACTTGGTGGAGGGTCCTGCTAACCATCTGGGGATTCAGGGCTCCGTAATCTGGAAGCAAATACTGGGGCCAAGCATGTGCTCCAGGGTGCACACGGTAGGCTGTGCTCAGGTAATGCAAACACTCTTCTGGCCAGGCTCAGTCACATACAATGCACCTGTGGATACATGCATGCAGCTGGGGATGTGTACATGCATATGTACATGTGTAGTCAAGGGTGTGTGTGTGTGTGTGTGTGTGTGTGTGTAGCTGGAGATGTGCATGTGCATGCATGGGTGCATGAGGCCAGGGCACTCTGGCAGACCTTCCTGCAGAAGCCCTGCGGCATCGCCATTGCTCACCAAAATAGCATCGAGCAATTTAGGTCAGGAAGTAAAGACTGTGTTATTATTACTAGTTACTGGTGAAGTTATTTAATAAGAATGTCACATCCAATTGAGAGCATGGTGGGAACTGTCAGCGGGAGGGATGTAATTACACTCACCGGAGGTACTGCAGGGCCTGATGCTCTCACACCTCCACAGAGCCACAGAGACAGACTCTCCCTACAACACCATGGCCGCTGGAGGGCATTTTCCTTTGTGGGGCCATAATGCTTTGTCCAGAACAGCCAGCCAGCCAGCCTTACACTGCACCCATCCAGACCCCAGAAGAGGCCCTGAGGGGGATGGACAAAGCCCACTGGGGACTCCCTAAAGAACCTCATATGTGACCCCAGACCCAGTGATGCTCCTTAAAGGCATCTAAAATCCAACAGGCCTCACCGTAGACACAGGAGCCACGTTCCCACGCCATTTGAGCCCCAGCTCAGAGCAGCTCCAGGTGCCCATACAGTAACCGCCTTAGACACAAGCCCTAGCCTAAAACCCACCCGTGCAGCTGAGGGTGTTCAGACCACCTCCACTTAACCACCTGGAGCCCTTGCTTGAGGCCTACTTCAAGTGACTCAGAACCGGCCACTTTCTCACCTCACCCCTTTCTCATTCCCAGCACCCCCATTTCACTGCCCCCACAGTTCCTGGCTCAGCTCACAACCTGCCTCCTGCTGTTGAGCCCAGGACCGTGGCTGGCAGAGCTACCGAGCTACTGTAGGTCCCAGTCTGTACCCAGCATGAGGTCACTGGCCAATCACCAAGTGTCATCCCGGAGGAATGACAACATTTTCACCCTGTGGGGTTTCTAAGAGCCATGAGCACTGACTTCCTTGTGAGACTATAAAGAGTAAGGGGGGAGGTTTCGGGGATCCCATGTTCCACTACAACAACGGTTCTTAAACCTTTTTTAATGTTGTGACCCTTTAATACAGTTCTGCATGTTGTGATGACCCCCAACCCTAAGATTATTCTGCGGCCACTTCATAGCTGTATTTTTGCTACTGTTATGAATCGTAATGTAAACATCTGGTATGCAGGATAGCTGATACGCGGCCCCTGTGGAAGGGTGACGTGACCCCCCTAAAAGGGGTCCCAACTTACAGGTTGAGAACCGCTGCACTTCAGGGAGGGAAAGCACAGAAAGACTCTGAGTTGTCCTGGTGATCAGGTGGGAGAAGGTAGACTCTGGCCAAGACTGTAGGAAAGATAGGCACACGAAGTGAGGACAGCCAGGAGAGGGGGTTGCCAAGTCAAGGACACAGAGGGTCACACAGGTAGGAAGGCAGACGACCACGACAGAGAAAACGAGGCCCTAAAGGAGTGGGCTGACAGACAAAGAAGACACAAAGGCAGAGCAGAAGAGAGATGGTGAGAGAGCGCAGAGAGCAGGAGCCAGGGGGAAAGAAGCTGAAAGGTAGAAGCACCAGAGAAACAGCAGAGAGGGGCAGACGTGCGCAGAGACCAAATCAGGAGCAACTAGGCAACAAGAGAGTGACAGAGGCAGACAGGAGAGGAGTCAGGGTTCCCGAGAGGGCCCCATGACAGAGGCCCTGTCGCCTGCTGTGCAGAGCCCGGGATGCAGGAGGACAAGAAGAGGGCATTGTACAATGAGCAGCCTGGCCCTAAGCAGAAGAGCAGGGCAGAATCCAGAGCACAGGTCAAGGTCAGAGGGGGGGGGGCATATATGTGCCCCTTTCCTATTGCGAACTTGCTTTAACTTTAAAGAGGCAGTGGTGAAGTAGGTGAGAGAAGAGACAAACCAGAGGAGAAAAGAGGAGGAGCCAGGGCTCTGAGAACCCTGGGTTGGGGGGGCGGGGCGGATCATACCTAGAAGCAATAGGTGTGGGTGGTCCCTGGGATGGGCAGAAAGTGATAAAACTAAACCCTTTTTATTTTCCTGTATGTGTGCACACATACATACGTATAGAGGTCAGAGATCAGCACCAGGTGTCTTCCTCAGTCAATTTCCACCTTAAGCACATATATTTTCTTACTGCGTCTTTATTATGTGTGGGGAGGTGCTTTCACTGCATGTGTATCTGTGCTCCACATGCCTGCCTGGTGTGCTTGGAGGCCAAAAAGAGAGCACTGGACTCTCTGGAACTGAAGTTATATATGGATGTGAGCCACTGTAAGCCTGCTAGGAATCGAATCTGGGTCCTCTAGAAGAGCCATCAGTGCTCTTAACCTCTGAACCATCTCTCCAGCCACAAGCCCAGCTTTTTTTTTTTTTTTTAATGTGGCTTTGAAGGATCAAACTCAGGTCCTTATGTTTGAGCTGTGAGTACTTTACCAGTTAAGATACCGCCGCCCCACCCCCTCCCGCAAACCCCGGCCTATAAATCTATTATTACTGGCTCTTAGCAAGGTGTGCTTGAGGCTCTCCCAGGATGTGGGTTGGAAAGGGGAGGGGGGGGTGTCTTAGATTCAGTCAAGCAGCTGACAGAAAGAATGGCAGACAGATGGTTAAGTGGCGCTTAGGTTGGGGGTCTGTGGAGCCCCGGTGGCAGCAGGATCATTTATTCTAGGGGCCAGACAAGATCTATCTGTGGAACTGACTCAGGCCAGAGAACACAGAGCAGGTACAGGCCCCAAGAGTGAGGGTAGAGCAGCCCTCTGGGTCAGTCAGTGGAGAGAAACAGCAGAGGCGATCCTTCTAATGAAGGGTCTGGCAGGAGGCCCTGGGGGCGGGGGGGGGGGGCGGGGGGAAGGTTGAGCCCACAACTTGGCAGAGCTTGGGAAGAGTTGAACACTGCCCATTCACCACCCTACACTCTTCTGGTACCTTCTCCACCCTAGGCTTCTGTGACCACAAGTTAAGGCCAGTGATGACTTAGTTTGCCATTGGCTTCAGTTCATTCTTCTGCAGGGGAAGTGGCACCTCCTTCCCCCTGCTCTGCCTTCAGCTACACTGCCACCGGATTCCACATGTGTGACAACCCCCCCACCCCCAACGTAGGGAGGGCATGCACACGTCATCTCCCATCTTCTCTCTGGGCTCTGAGCCCAGTATTCCTAGTCTGAAGGTTTCTCCACTCCTCCAGACTGGAGAGAGAACTCAGCAGCTGCCACTGCTTGCCCAAAAAAGTTCTAGGGCTCCTTAGAGTGCCGGAAGCGACAAGTGTGGACACTGAGGCTTCCTGCCTGGGACACTCTCTAGGTGACCGTGCCCATTGCAGGGCCACTTGGTTGAGCTTGAGTGGATAACCGACCTCTGTAAGCTCAATTTTCTTAACCAATATATTTTATTACAACTTACTATCCGAGCATACGTCATTTATAACCCGACTAACCAAAACAATAGGAAAAAAGGATTAGCAAACACAGTAACAAAACCATAAGGCTATCCATTCTGAGGAACCATTCACCTGGTGTAAACAGCAGGATTTCTTCTGCTGGAACCTGGAGTAACCGGAACCCGGAACCTCAGCAAGAGCCAGGAGCCCCGAAGCCTTCCCTAGAGTGGTCCTCTCTAGGAGCATCTCAAAGTACACTGATGAAGAGCCAAAACTATCTGACGTCTCCAAAATGCCCTGCCTCCAGTTCTGGGCTCATTTATATATCTCCTCCCAGAGTCTGGTCACGGGATCTTTTCAGCTGGCAACAATCAAGCTCCCGCACGAGGTGATTGGTCCTCTAGTGGATTAACTTCACCTGTTCTCTCACAAAACCGTTTCAATCCCACACGTGGGATCCTAAAAAAACCAGGTTTACCTCTCCTTCGGCCCTCCTTTCCTCAGAAGGCACGCACAGCATGCAGCACGTGCTCCAAGTCCTCAGGTTATCAAGAAATACTCCTGCAGTGAAAGCAAAGTTCTAGGTGCCCAATGAAAGCAGGAACTCAGGAATGCAACCTGCCTGCTGCCCTCAGTGTGCCAGGCCTCAGCCTTCCCAAGCAACACAGGGCCCTGCAGGCTCCACTCCCAGGCAGCTTCCATGATCCCTGCCTGTTGCCAGGCATGGTTGTCAAGCACAGAGTCGCATCCTGGGTCTTCTGCAAGCTACCTAGAGACGGGAAGAAGCCGCCCTGGGCTGGAAGGTGTTGGGGGCAGGATAGACCTGGCTTTTTTTTTTCCCCAGTCAACCTCATCCAGGACCCCATATGGAATGGAGAGTGTGGGCTTAACTGGGGCAGGGAATGGCCCTGAACTATACCAGTTTACTGGAGAGGGCTTGGGGTTGCAGGGGTGGGGTGATGTTCAAAGTCAAGGTCTGAGTGTTCCTGAGGCCATGCCCCAGATTGGCAAGATGCTCCCAGTGCCCAAGTGCTGGCATGCAGAATTTACATTCAGACACACACACACACACACACACACACACACACACACACACACACACGGAGACATCTATTTTGCACACACGGTTTTTTAGTACCCAGTCACACACCAAGCACTCTCATCCTGGACCCTAGCTGTCTTGCAGTAGAATCTTTGCAAAAACTACGGGTGTCCCTCTGTTCAGCACTATGCATATAAGTGGCACTGCATCTCACAGATGTCAGCATATGTCCTGTACAGAAGCATGTCTGCATATGTATGCTTACAAGACAGGTTACCATGCCTGGACAAATAGATAGACATATGAGAGACTTGGGGTCCTAGGTCATCTAGGTTTTAGCTTGTTGTAACCCGCATTTTGGAGTCGTGCACATGCTCAGCTACACACACACACACACACACACACACACACACACACACACACACACACCAAGCACAGCCTCCTCCCCATACCTGACAAAGCACAGCAGGGCAGATTCCACTTGGCCTCTTAAGCTATTTGTTGGCTGTGTGACTCTGGGTACCAGCTCACCCTCTCTGAGCCTCAACTCTGTCGTCTGTAAAGGGAAAGCATGCTGGAACTGCCCTTTACACACACACTGGGATGATTAAATAAGATTGCGGATAGGAAGCTCAGGCCCTAGGGAGCTCGATAAACACTAATCACCATTCATTCTCTCGCTGCCACCCACCCTGAAGCCTCTCATTCATACAGCTGATAAATATTTATGTGGTGCTAAATGTGCATCAAGACTGCCATAGGCAACGGGGCTTCAGAGTCCTTGTCCTCGTGTCCCGTGCCGTTTGTTTTCCAGTGGGAGGAGACAGATGACAGCAAGTGAACGCTAACCAAGTCACAGGAGCAGCGTGATGAAGGGTAAGAAGAGGGCAACTAGGATGTGGCTCATCGGCTGTGGTCATGTCTTAGGGTGCCACACCCTGAGTAAAGACAGGCAGGCTGAGTAAGAGTGAGCTGTGTGAAGATCAAGGGGGAGCGCACCCCAGGCAGTAGGAACGATGAAATGCCAGGCGTAACGCCGGGGAGGTGGACACAAGCTTGCTGTGTGTACAGGGTCGCAGCGAGAGCACAAGATGGGACAGAGGAATGGAACCCGGAAGGGTGGTCACACTTCTGAGTGGGAGAGTGACTGAGTCAAATGTATGTGCTTTAGGACTTCCCTGAACTTCAGCTGAGACCAGGGGAAGCAGAAAGGCCAGCCAGGGCATGAGTTTAAATGACTCTCCTGCCCCCTTCCTCCTCATGCTGTCTCCGCTGTCCACCACACTAAAATCTCCCCTCAGGAGCCTCTCGTGGTTCCAGCCAACAGAACCCACTTCCCCAAGGTTTGGGATGGTTTTGGTTACCGCTCCTGTTGCTAGGACCAAACGCCTGTCAAGAAGCAACTTGAAGAGGAAAGAGTTTGCCTCAGCTCACAGTTTGAGGGGACACACAGTCCGCCACAGAGGGGGAAGATGTGGCAGGAGGCAGCTCCAGGATGGCTGGAGTGGATGGCTGCGTTCCCCGCCTCCTCACATCTTTATGGAACAGGAAGCAGAGAAAAGACAGGAAGTGGGGCCTGGCCTGCCTCAAGTGATGCACTTCCTTCGGCAAAGTTCCAACTTCTAAAGGTTCTACAAATCGTCACCACCAGACGGGCACCTAGGATTAAAACACAAAACCCTGTGGGGGACCCCCCCCATAGCCAACTCACAATAGTGTGTTCTCACAGGCCACCACCTCTCCAGAACATTCTCTCTCCCTTGTCTGTGACCAGCACCTCATACCCCAGATTTGAGAACAAGCATGGGCTGTAACACAGCTTTGACCCGGAAGGAGTTAAAGCTGTAACAGGAGCGATCCTGGTCTGGAACGTAGACTGAAGTTGGACAGCAGTAGCGCCCATGGCCAGTTGTTCCCTTCACTGAGTCAGCTGGCCTGCCAGGCCAAACCTGTCAGCTTCCCCTTCTTCTAACAAGGGCCCACCTCCCCCCATGGACGTTAGATATGGCAGGGGCTCATCTCAGCTCCACTGTGACCTATGATGGGTTAATCTTCGGTGCCAATGTGCCTGGGCTAATGGATACACCAGAGAGCAGGTTTGCTGCCGGTGTGTGTGTGACACCACCACCACTGGACACACCAAGTGAGGGAGACCTGCCCCGCCCCCCACAGACACACCTGTGAGGGTAGATGTCATCCAAATACAAAAAGGCGCAAGAAAGGCCTTTTTGAGTTGAAGAAGTTCCTGCCTGTGGACATCACAGCGCTCTCTCTCTCTCTCTCTCTCTCTCTCTCTCTCTCTCTCTCTCTCGCTCTCTCTCTCTCTCTCTCTCTCTCTCTCTCTCTCTCTCTCTCTCTCTCTCTCTCTCTCTCACCTGGTCCAAAGTCCCCCACCCGGACCCCAACATGCTGAATTATATCAGCGCTTCTATGAGACCCAGCTCCTGGATGGAACACTGCGGGGGGCTCGCCAGCCTGCAGAGCCACACAAACCAATTTCCAGGGAAGCCTCTGTCTTGTGTACGTAGTTATATACAAGTCCTGCTGGATGTGGTCCTCAGGGACCACTCGGGTGAATTCTAACTCACTCAATCCTACTTGCTGGATTCTTCTGTAGCCCAGGCTGGCTTGGACATTCTGGTCCTCTTTCTCCGCTTCCTGAGTGGCTGGGATTACAAGTGTGAAGCACCGTGCCTGGCTCCCACATCCCCAGCACCTCAGCCCTGTGTCAGGTCTTAGGGAGAATGGTCCTTGCCTAGTTACGACCTTCCAGGTAGCCCTCTTGCTTTAAAAAAATCTGTTTGCTTTCCTTCCTAGCTGCTCACAGATTGTCAGCCCTCCCTGCCATGAGCACAGGACTCCACACCTGAAGTTGTCTGAGCAACTGAAAGCAACCATTGTAACTCCACAAGAGCATTCCGTCAGTCTGTCCATCACTGTGGGTTGTCCAGAGGGCTGTTTCCCGACTTCCTGTGTCTGGACCTCCTTTCCAGTAGCAGTCCTTGAGGCTCAGTCAAAGGGAGCAGGCCAGGTGACAGGACGCAAGGAGGCAGCGCTGAGCATCCCTCTGCCAGACCTGCAGAAACAGGCTAGGGGAGCCTGTGTTCCCTCCCCATGCTGCCTCAAGCTGGCTGCATCCATGTTTCTCTCTGTGCCCATCTCTCTAGAAACATCTGCTTGCCTAAAAGCGGCACCCTCATTTGGATACACTTTGCCCTCATACATCAAACTTTTTTTTCTTTTTCATCTCAACTTATCACAGCAATAGCCTGGAGAGGGGGGGAGCATCAAATGGGGGTGTCTTTTCTCTCATAGGCCTGAGGGATGAAAAGGCTGCAGAGAGCCCTTCGGGTTAATTCAGAAGTGGGAAAACTTCACATTTCCATTTTATATTAAGCGATTACTCTATTGCCATAGTAACATTTGCTGTTCTGTTTCAGTTTTAGAAATTTAAAAAAAAGAAGCATTAAGACAAATTCATTGCAGGGCAGTAGTGGCACACGCCTTTAATCCAAGCATTTGGGAGGCAGAGGCAGAGATGGGGACCTCTGAGTTCAAGGCCAGCCTGGGCTACAGAGTGAGCTCCAGGCCAGCCAGGGCTACACAGAGAAACCCTGTCTCAGGAAGTGGGGGGTGGGGGGGTAACACACTCATTGTTAACTTTTACATAATCTTAAGAAAGACCTCTCTGTGAGTATGACACAAGCCCAGAAGGATAAAATATTGACAAATACCATAGTATAAATGCAAAGATTCCATATATGTATAAATAAAGACACCACAGTGTCTATAGATAGCATTCAAGTGGAGGAAATTATCTGCCAAACTAGTACAGATGAACAGTGTGTACCACTCATATGGAAAGAGTTCTCACAAATCAACAAGGAAAGCATGTCTAGTGCCAAAGAAAATAATCACGACCCCATCAAAAAATGCAGATGACTGAAAAATAAAGGGAAAGATGTACAGGAGCTGGGGATAAGCTGAGATAGCTCAGTGAGCAAAGTGCTCGCCTCATAAGCAAGAGGACCTGAGTTTGATCCCCAGCACCTCTGTTAAAAAAAAACAGGGGGGGGGGCGGAGAGAGGAGGATTCCTGGGGCTTGCTGGCCAAACTGTCTAGCCAAATCAGCAAACTCCAGGCTCAGTGAGACACCCTGCCAGAAAAAATAAGGTAGAAAGAGATAGTCGAAGACACCTGATATTGATGTTGACCTCTGACTTCAATGTATACACAAATAGGAACACACACACACACACAATGTTTGGTTTCTTGTTATAATTAAAATAAGGCAGCAATGTGATTCCTGTCTGGTATACATCAGATTGGGAAGTTCCTCAAAAGCACCTGGGGGACACAGGGAGAGGGACCCGACACTGCTCAGAACTCACTGGAAATTTAACATAGGCAAATCCCCCAGCAGACATACCCAGCACCTGGCCTGTTGAGCCATGGACTATTAGACCTTGACGCCTACATTTTGACAAGACTTCTAGAGGATTCTGATCCAGAGTGGAAAGTCCATTAAAACTCTCAGATACACTCCAAGGCATTTTTTGTTTGTTTGTTTTGGTCTCTTTTGTGTAGCCCTGGCTGTCCTGGGATTCCCTCTGTACACCAGGCTGGCCTCGAACTCAGAGATCTGCCTGTCTCAGCCTCCCAAATGCTGGGATTAAAGGCGTGCGCCACCACTGCCCAGACACTTGACAGCATTTAAACCTGTGCCTTGTATCTTGTTTATCAGCATAAATGTTCACACCCTTTGGGGTGATGTATCCTTCCTGCGGGCAGCTTTGCTCCAATTCAAATCACACACGCAGAGGAGGGGTCTCCCCAGTATTCCCCCAAAGGACTCCATTGTGTGAAATTTAAGGTCTGTTCTCCAATTTTATTTTCTTATACAATTAAAATTGTCTGGAATATTTCAGAGAACACTTTTAATAATAATCGGAGCTAGGGGCTGGGGGGATTTTCTTTTTTTTAACCATCTGCTCTTCTCTGCTGTCTAGATTTTTTGCCTTGAGCATGGATCACTTTTACAGTAATTAAGAAGTAGTTATAGTTAATTAAACTTATGGGAAGCAGAAAGAGCAAGCAAGTGATAGACCCATGGCTGGGAGGAAAAGGAAATTAGGTCGTTGAGGGGTAACCACAACGTGTGACTCTTTGGGCCCTGCCTGAGAACCTGCAGAAGTATACCTCGGCTCCCGCCACACAGATGGATTGGGTGGGAAAAAAAAAAAAGGTTGTGGAAAAACTCAGCTTCGCTGCAGCCGTTGCTTTCAAATCATGTTATGTTTCCCAGAGGGAAAATCCCCCAATACCCGCAGCAGGGCCACCCCGCCCAGGTGAGTGTGTGTAGATGTGTGGTTTGCACCTTAAAAAGCCTCAAAAGCTCTGGTGTTCGATGCTGGAGCCTCTAGACACCGGGGGTGGGGGTGGGGGGTGGCGCGGGGGGGGGGTTGTCTAGGCAGCGTGACTGAATCTGGAGGGCTCTGACCTCATTGGTGGGTTAACTCATTAATAAATTCATAGGTTCGTGAGCTATCGGAAAGTTGTGGAGGTGGGGCCTATTTGAAGGAAGTCGACCACAGAGGTGTGCCTTTGAAGGAGGTGTTGGAATACGCCCCTCCCCCAGCTCGCCTTCTCACTCTGCCCCCTGGCCACCCACCATAATAGGAACATCTGCCTCTGCTTCATCACAAGAGATGTATCTCAGCTGGTGGTGGGCTTGCCTGGCATGCAGGAAGCACTGGGTTCTAGATCCTTGCTATCACATACACCAAATTGATTCTCACACTCAAAAGGATGAGGCAGCAGGACCAGAAGTCCAAGGTCATCCTCAGGTATATAATGAGTCTGAGGCCAGCCTGGGCTACATGAGATTTGTCTCTAGAAGATGTGGGGAGAGAGACAGCTCAGCCTCTAAAACACCTGCCATGTAAGCAAATGGACCAGTGTTCGGATCCCTACCGCTTACTTACATGCTAGATTGCTGTGGTGTCCTGCCTGTAACCCCGGCTCCCGGGGAGAGGCAGAGACAGAGAGCCTCCCCAGGACAAGCTTTTGGAACCAGATTGGCCAACAGCGAGCTCCAGGCTTAATTGACTCAGGCTCAATATTTAAGGTGAACAGTGATCAAGGAAGACACATGGCACCAACCTCGGCCCTCCACAGACACACACACATCACACACACTTGCACATACATGTGCACCAACCCACCCACATGCATACACATGGGCATGCACACCACATGCACACACGCATGAAAAAAATGGGAACTCCTGTTCCAGCACGTGTTGCCCACCACAATAGGGCCAGAAACCATGAACCAGAATCTTGAACCGGTGAGCCCAGATAAACCTCTCTTCCTTTCCACTTGCTAATCTCAGGTGTTTTGCCATAGCAATAAAAGCTAACTGGCGCAGGGCCATTAGCCACACTGAGTCTCACGTGGATCCAGGCAGAGTCCAAGCAGGTGGCATCCATTATTGGTAACATGTTGAGTGTGGACAAACCCTGCATGTGTGTGTCAGACTCAGTAAAGACTTGTGCATGGGAGTTAGAATGGACACGGGCTGTTTCCATGGAGCTGTATTAACATGGTCTGTGTTGGTGTGCCTGCATACGTACCAAAACAGGAGAATTGGTAAAAGGCAGATTCAGACTCCAGGCAGCAAGCCACAGCCAGTCCCTCTAAGGAGCTGGTATATGTTACCCTCCACTTCATGCTGCCTTACCACTCTGGCCTAGCGAGTCCATACATCTGTTTGCTTAAGGGATAAATCATGAACACCTTGGCCTAGCCATTATACAATCATCACTCCACCTGCCCATCCAGCGGTCCTTTCTTTGGTCCGTCCATCAATCCAATCGCATGAATGTACTCATTGTCCACTCCATTAATTTTTTTTTCCCACTTACCTACCCCATATCATCTCTATAACCCGTCAAGTCTTCCCTCCAGCCGCTCTGCCCATCTCCTCCCCCATCCCATCCTGCCTTCCTAGCCCCTCTATCCTTCCATTTTGCCAGCTCATCCTTCAACTACTTCCTTCACCCTTCTGCCCCAGGCGTTCATCAATCGCCTCACATCACAGCCCATCCCTCTGTTCATCAGTCCAATCAAATTCAACCCTAGCGAGTTCTCCGCTGCATCTTCCTACCTTTCCTCTCATCACCTACCATCCAGCCAGCACTCAGCACTCAGCACTCAGCACTCAGCACTCAGCACTCAGCTACTGCATCTCCCCCTTCCAAAGCCTGGACCTGACTATGCCACAGGAACCACCAAGGCCTAGCCATTTTACAAGAAAAGGAGTGTCTGGAACCTACCGCATCCCCAAGCCCCACTAAGCTCTTTTTCATTACCCAAGGTGCATGTCAGCTTTTTTTCCTTCCCACGCCAAGCTTTCCCACTCTTCTCTGACCAGGTGAGGCTTTAGGGTATGAAATGAGGGGAAATACAGCAGCCTTAAAACTACCCTGTAAGCTGGGTGTGGTGGCGCACACCTTTAATCCCAGCACTTGGCAGGCAGAGGCAGGTGGATTGCTGTGAGTTCGAGGCCAGCCAGCCTGGTCTACAAAGTGAGTCTAGGACAGACAGTTAAGGCTACACAGAGAAACCCTGTCTTGAAAAACCAAAAACCAAAAACCAAAAACAAAACAAAAAACAAAACACAAAACAAAACAAAACAATAACAACAACAACAACAAAAAACTACCCTGTAACCTCCAAGGTCCTGACCATGTAACTAACCATGAACCACTTTCCCTCCTTCAGTCTCACCCCAGCCTTGAGCCTAGCCTGCAATATCTGTGATATCTGTGCCCCTGGACAACTTTCATCCTGGTCAGACCTATTACTATCTAGCCTGATACCACTGACGGTACAACGGCACTCCACAACAAGTCAACCAAAACATGTGCATTGCGACCGGGAAAGACAAGCAGCCTACTACCACGTAACCAACGCCCACATGCAGCAAGGCAGGGAGGACCCTGAGGCCTTTCCAACCTGTATCTGCCACTGCCTGACTTGGGCAGAGCCACTCAGAGAGGTTAAGTAACCCGTTTATAATCACACAGCAGCTGAGAGTGCTCCAGAATTCCAGTCCAGATCTGACTCAAAAACAAACAAACAAACAAAAAACTTTAGTTCTTTCCACTCCAACAAGCTGCCATTAAAAGGACAATTTCCAAGCTACCCCAGGGAGGAGAAATTAGAATAACCCATTTTCCCAGCTGACTCACTAGCTACTAAAACATGACCATGTGAATCAGCAGTAAAAGTGCATATGAAGAACTCTGTCGCCAAAAGGCTCCCTTTCTATAATCTCATCTTTTAAAAACCCGGGGTGCAGCATCATTGTTATCTTCCAGGAGATCCCACCACACCCCGTGGCTGGGCGGGTCCTACCTTTCATGGAACTGGGGTATGTATCCACCTTGAACCACGGAGTTGCTCTCCAGTAGGACTTGGGATTAATTAAACAGCTGGTCCACCATTATCACAAGCCTAATAGTTACATCAGGCCTGACACCTCAGTTTCCCCCTACTCGCAGGATGGAGAAAATGTGAGTGCCTCCATACGGGACAGCTGGGACACCTCACTTCTCTTCTTGAGGCTGCAGCCTGTTTGCCCTTCCCGCTTATAGTTAGCTACTAGGTTTCCGTTCCTCTCGCCTATTATGAAGAACAAGATGTATCATATACATAAATGGTTGGCTGCACCGACAGTTATTTCTTCAGGGTAACTCTTTGAAATGGAATACTGAGTCCAAATATATGAATATTTTATAGGCTGTTGATAACGCATTGCTAGGTTGCTTTCCAGAAAGTTTGCAATAATTTACACTCCTACAGGGGGGCTCAGAAAAGCGCCTTGTCACTCTGCACCCTCGCCGGCAGAGTCCCTTGCTCCTGGCACATTCTCTCCCTTTCTTTCTCCATACTCACTCACAGATAATCTTGCCTAAATGCATATGTGCAATCGTCTCATGAATGCTGGAATCTTAGCGCATTGTGGCCTTGGATTTTTCCCTTTCTCCACTTGGTTTTGTCTCCTTTACTCCCCAGCTCCTCCACCCACACCATCCACTAGGCCAACACATAGTCCTAGGCTCCTGTTTTAAAATCTACTTTGCATCTTTCAGTGTTTTATTCTTGCTCATAAACCATACTGTGTATGTCATGTCCCTCTCAAGTCCTCTGTGTGTGTATACATACATGTATGAGTGTGTAGGTTCATGTGTGTACACATGTGTGTGAAGGTCAGAGGACAAACTTGGCTGTCATTCCTCTGGTACCACCCACCTTGTCTTTTGAGACAAGATCTGGAGCTTGCCAAATAGGCTAGGCTAGATGGCCAGTGAACTCCAGTGATCTGCCTGTACAACCTGTCTTTACCTCCCCAGTGCTGGAATTACAAATACACACCGCCATGTCCTGATTTTTTAATGCTCATTCTAGCGGCCCGAACTCACTTCCTTATGCAAGATGAGCACATTACCAGCTAAGCTGTCAATCCAGCCCTGAGTCGTGACTGATACTAGTCAAGGACCTATTGTTTCCTGGGGGTACTATCTGTGGCCCAGGGACTGGATGATGCGCAAAGCCAACTGCTGCTCACCCTCCTGAAATCAGCTTTCCCACATAGAGGACAGCAGTAATAGATAAATGATTTTGCTTATATAAACAACCGAGGTAAGCCTCCTTAAGACAAGGGACATGCGCCTACGAGGACAATCTAGGCTGGGAGTCCAGGAGGATATGAAATCTCTGTCACAGTTAATGAAGCAAAAAAGGGCAAGAATCCTCCAGAGAGGGGACTCAGCACGTGCAAAGGCCCTGAGAGGGAGCATGGCCCTCTCAGACCTTGGAGGGAGGCAGCAGCTGACTGCATGCTCCCTCAACAAACATAGGGCCCAGACCACCTGCTGCTGCACCAAGAGCTTAAGGAACAAGTATCCTCTCAGTGTCACTGATCCCAGAGAATTCAGCAGGCCCTGTCGCCTTGGAAACCGTGACTTAGGACCAAGCCAGGTCTAGCTAAGTGCAGCATCACTGTAAAGACTTTGTAGAATAGGGATTAGGGGTGGAGACTGGAGGCCTGTGGGGTGGGGCGGGGCTGGCAGTCTCCTCTATGGAAGGGCCTGGCTATGAGTTCTGTCCCTCCGAATCTCCTATGCTTTTTTTTTTTAAACAATAGATAATCTTTATTGAATAATATAGTAGTTCTTTCTCTTATTGCTAAGACAAAAATACATTATAGAGGCAACTTAAGGAGGGAGGGGTTATTCTGGCTCACTGCTAAGCCCGTGATCCTCCTGCCTCCGCCTCCTTCAGCAAAGCTGACCTGCGTGCACCACCACAACCGGCTCTCCTATGCTTTTGACGTCTCACCTTATCCCCTGAGACCCTTCCGTGATGATTTATCAGCCACCTCCAAGAGTGACTCACAAGGCTTTGGGACAAATCTGTGTCCAGAGTCACTTCCCTACAAGCGAGCACTCACCCAATTGCCCACTGCCAAATGCTCTTCCTGCTCCCAGCCCCAACCCCAGCTCACGTAAGCATATTCCAACCACTGGGACTCTGTCTACTTCTGCGAATGACAGTACTAGAGGCTCCTTCCTAGATCTTCCCTCCCGCTAAGAACCTGCTGCCCCTTTAACCCCCTCTTCTGACATGCTCAACAACAGCAGGCAATGCTTCCACACCCACACAAGGAGTTTCCTCCCATGAGTGGGCTTCCACGAATACTCTCATATTCTCTCTCTCTCTCTCTCTCTCTCTCTCTCTCGATATATATATATATCACATAAACATTCACAAGGGCCCTACTATGTGTAGCACCACAGAGAATGAGACCCTGGTAGTGTGAGACTGAGTAAAGGAGACCAACAGGAAACGGGAAGGAAATGTATCTGTAATCTGCTGGGTGTCTGGCCAAAAGACTCGGCAAAGCACCCAGGCAGAGCACAGAAGGAGGTGACATCCACTGGATCATGAAAAGGATGGGCTGAGATCGAGGCTCCCAGGGGCCCCGTGGGAGCAGAGCAAGCCAGAGCGATGCTGAGGTTAAGGGTGAGGCCTGGGCAGAGGAAGGGACACGTCTCTCCATGGTTTGAAGCTCTCCAAGCTGCTGGCCTGCAGGAGAAATGGCATGAGAGGAAGGAAGGCCACCAAAGATGTCCCTTTGTAGGGATTTACAAAAGATAGCCAAGCGCAGATTCCAAGAGGGTGACAGGCTGTCTGGCATGATGGGGGTGTGGGCATAGATGGTGGGTCACAGAGGATATGCTTGTGTTTGGGTGAGAGAGGAGATATGGAGGATGCTGTCTGGCTCCCAGGGCCCTACACTGCACAGCGGTGGCTTCCCAGTCTCCTTGACGGGAGCGTGGTTTCAGCGAGGCAGGGCCTATGTCCCTTTATCTCTGTCTCCTATGCAGAAGGGACGCTGAGCAAGCAGGTGAGTCACGGGAGTCCCTGAGAAGCTTTTCTGACCCCCTTCTACCACCACATACACACATTTACTGCTACGGCCTTCAGGAAAGAGATGGGTCATCCTGTCCCTCTGGCCTCTCTCTCAGTCTCCAAATAGCTTGCCTTTCTCCATCTGGTGGCCATGAGAAAATGATAAACACAAACAAGAGACAAAGGGCTGTGCAACCTAGCGGGACAGTGTGCCCACGGAGCTGAGGCCCAGAAGTGGTTCCTCTGCCCCTTCAGCCTCCTCTCAGACAGACACTGGCACCTTGGGAGACGGCCTTTGTAAAGTTCATCCCTAAGTGCCTCGCCTGCGCCGTGGCATCAACATTCACCAGACCTGCCAACCACCCCTGTTCAGCAGGATCTCGACCCATGCGGTTTTGTCTGCCTCCAGCACCGAGCAGCCACCAGCTGTGACTCTAAACTGTAGCTGAACACCACCGAGCCTCAGTTTGCCCATCTGCAAAAGGGGGCAATAATGCCATCGGCCTCAAGGATCTGTCTTGAGACTTCCATTTGTTAGCAAGAAGGCCCATAATAAAAAGTCCATGCACAAAGAAAACAGTACTACTATGATGAAGAAATCTTTATGACCTGGGCCAATGCTGGGCTCCACGTAAGGCTCCTTGGCTGAGTTCTGTGGTGGGAAAGAAGCAAGTGTCTCAGTTCATGTCTTCCTTCCTTTGCTGTGGGTCTTTGGTGGGAGCAATTCCATTCCTCCTACTTCAGTTTCTAAGTCTATAAAATGAAAATATTTCTACCGTCCCCCCCTGGTCCCCCACTGAGGTCTGGAAACCGTGACTCTGATCTAGCATAACCACCTAGCATAACATCTGGATACAGAGGAATACCCAGCATCACCAGAATCAGACCTGGGCCTGTGGATCCCAGTGAAGGGGCATCCCAGAGCGCCCACCCCTCATGCGGCCATTGACAACAACAGCGGCCAGGCCAGCGGAAAAGCCCTCACTCTCTCTTTCCCAGCCTTGTCCAGACTAACTCTGGGGTCACCCCCAGGGCGTCTCTTCTGATCCCCAGCCCGGATTCCTCCTCTTCCATCCTCTTTGCTCCCAGATCCTGCTGGTGTCTGTTGCCGAGCTAATCGCACTGCATTTAAATTATCTGTTTAATTATCTGCTCACTCCAGAGGTAATGTGTTAGAATGAATGAAAGCTTAAGGGACAGCAGAATGAAAGCCGGGCGGCAGAAAACGTAAACACCTTCAGTGGTACCCTAGACCAGTGCCTGCCATGGTGAGCAGGCAATACAGCCTGGTGAAACGAGTACATGGAAGTCTAGAAGAAGGCACCAAGGGAGGAAACAACGAGGATGCTCCAAGGAAGAAAACTGTCCTAGAATTCTAGGCTTCGTGCTTCGAACTGCCTTAGTTCTCTCCAGCCAGCTCCTCCTGTCCTGCACACCTCTTTGTCCACTCCATTTTGTCCCTTAAACCCATGGAGCACACGGAACGGCGGCCCAACACGAAGTTTTTAACCAAGGCAAATCAGACACCAGCATGCGTTAGATGGCGGTCCCAGAGCCTAACAATTCACCTGTTGCTACATCTTCTGTCCCCCCACTTGCTCTTTCCAGGGGCAGTGAAGAGAAAAAGAAAGATGATCAATTACATTTTTCTTTTTGTACTCAAACACATCACAAAGATTAGTGAGCCAGGTGGTCATCATCTTAGTCAACACCACCTAAGTCTGGAGGAGGCCTTCCATGAGCCTCCCTCCACGAGAGCTGTGTCTACAGCAGAGCCCAAGGTTGGGTGGGGAGTCCTGCCTTCCTCCCCAGCAGACTTGCTGACCACCATCCTGCTCAGCTGCTAGTGGTACTAACCCATGAACAACCGGCTCCACCGGCAAAGACCAGTGTAAGAGGTGATTTAAAGCCTGGCTGGGTGGGGTCGGGGGAGGTTCCTGTCCCATGTCCCAGCAGGGAGTGTACTAATAATGCTATATGGCTTCTTTTGCCTGTCTCTGGCCTCTGTTTCCCCCTAGCTTGAAACAGAGGTATTGGGGGTAGGGGGAGAATTTGGTCCACTGAACCAGGATCCGGGGTGTGTGTGTGTGTATCTGTGTGTGTGTGTGTGTGTGTGTGTGTGTGTGTGTGTGTGTGTGTGTGTTTGTGTCCATCCCCCTCTCTGCCTCCCTATCTATCTGCCTCTATCTCTCCTTCATGTCCCCATTCCAAGATGACCTTTCACTCTCCCTCCCCTAAACCTCTTACACTAGATCCGTTGTGTGGCATAATTTCTCAGTGGTGCACACTTTGGCATGGGCTTCTAAGTGTACTCCTCCACCCCAGCTCACATTTTATCCTACCCCTGACCCTTGTCCACCAGCCTGGCCTTGTAAGGAAGTCTGAGGTCATCACCACTGCAGGACAATGGCTACCCATGTCCTTCTGATTCAAGAGTAGTGTAGTAAGAAGCTAATTTGGCCACATGAAAAGGGCTACGTTCTCCAGTCTGCTTGACCAACTAGAAAGCCAGCATTTTAATTCTCCATTTGACTCCTCTTGTGTTTTCTACCATTCCAAACTGAAGGGGGGAAAAGGCATGGTGGAGGAGAAGGGTAGAGGGGGGAAGTTACGACTATATCTATGTTCCCTGCCTGGGGTTCCCAGAGCCCTATGGGTCTTTAAAGGCGATAATGAGAGTTCGGGAGCAATTTTCAATATTTCAAGGCACCTAACAGAAAGTGCATTTTTCCCATGATCAAAATGCATGGGCCAAATAAATGCCAAACGCCTGCTTCAGGCTGGACCAAGTCCCTAGCAGTCCGGTCACACAGCTCTTTGTCTATTCTGATTAATGGGGTTGAGCTGCGGCCCTCGGGGGGTCCCAAAGGTCCGATATTAAAGGGAGCTATGTCCCCAGCCCCCTCTGCTTGACTGCATGACAAGCTCTCAAGCCCCCCTTGGCAAGCCTGCCTGTGGTCTCAAAACGGGATTGAAATGAGGTACATTTGGAAGACTGAATGGGCTAGTTTCAATCTGAAGCAAAGGGTGTTAAGAATGAGACCCCCAAGAAAAGCGCTGTCCTTGGGGCCAAAGAACAGAACAACCCAAGCTAAGAAAGGGAATGGTTGAGTGTCAGACATGACACACAAGGGGGGGGGGGGTGAGCTAGATAGGAAAGGCCTCATTCCTCAACCAGATGCAGCTTTGTTATCACACAGCCTCACTGAGCTAGGACCCTTTAAGCACTCTGCTGGACCGTGTCCCCGGCTCTCGGCAGAAGCCGCCGCAACACTGTTGCAAGGTGGCTGCGGTTGGGGGGGATCAAGTTGATATGGGCCCAAAGACCCGAAACCACGAGAGTAGACGTGAGTATAGGAAGAGAACCCATGCATCTCTTAAGAAATGCAGCCTAGGGCTGGGGAGATGGCTGAGTGAGTGAAACGCCCCGCCATGCAGATGCGAAGACCTGCGTTTGTGTCAGCAGAATCCATGTAAAGATCTGAATGTAAGTCCGGTTATAAGTAGAAGGAGGAGACATCTAGAGGTCACTGGAGCTCCAGTGAAAGAAGAGAGAGGGAAAGAGAGGGGGGTGGTAGGAAGGGCCCCTCTTTGAAGGGACTCAGAACATGACTGCTGTCCGCTGGGTCAATTCAGAGGCAGGAGACCCCATATCTAGGCATCTCACCCCTGTCTAGGGAGCAGTGTCAGTGTCACCATGAGGAGAGGGGCCTGCTCGTTTCTGTCCATGTGAGGGGGGGCTAGGAAGGCAGCATGCCCTTTTTCTCCTCTAGCAAATGCCCTGAGCTCTTCTGCATCTGGCTGATAGAGTGAGGCCACAGTGCTCATGTTGAGGGCAACCAAGAAAGCGCATGTTGGGGTTTTGGTGGAGATTCAAGCAGCACCCCAGTTCAGCAGACAGACGTTATCATTCCGATGCCTAGTGGAGGAAGGGGAAAGAGCCCGTCTACCTCAGGGAGAAATCTGCCCTCCACTAAGGAGCCCACCGGTCTGTGTTGGGAGCATATCCCATGCGCACAGCTACCAGGAAATGAATCAACTTATTACCTCAGTTTACCTGTTGCCTAACCTATGGACCTGCAGACGGGAGAAGGTTCCAGTAGCCTGCCAACTCAAACAGTTTCCATGGCCACTCTGATCCACTTCCATCTCACCAGCTTCCCACTCTTTACAGCTTCCTCAGGGACACCAACTTCTCCCCAACTTTGATCTTGCCCCCAACTCCTCCAACTCAGAGAGGAAATCCAGCCCCGGTACTGATTGCCCTGTTGATGGACAGTCCAATTGAAAGAGGCCAAAAGAGACACAAAGGGCAAGACAGTGGGTTCCCAAAGTCCAGGACCAAAAAGACGGTGAGTTCCAAGCCATGGGCAGAAACAGAGACACAGGGGCAGGCTGGAGGGTGTTGGGGATATAAAACCCCTGAGGCTCGATCAGCAAAGGGGGTAGATAGGAGAGGAACTCCACGAGAGCTCCAGGGTTCCTGGCTCAGGAAGACAATGACGAAGCCATTCATTAAGGGGGGGGCAAAAAATAATATGAAATGGTAAAACTATGCAGAGCAGGGAGCAGGCACAGAGGGGACAGCAGACAGGAAGAATTCTTCTTGTGGCTTTGGAATATGGTTGCTATGTGGGTGTGTAGGGCAATGAGCCGTCACCATTCTCCTCCAGAGACCAAATACACCTGCAATCAGCATTCCCATGAGGTAATGAAACCCCCCCCCAAAAAAAAACCAACAAAAATGGAGGACAAAAGCAGAGCCAGGCAGAGGGTAGGCGACACTGAGAAAGGCTTAAGTGGGAAGGAGCAAAGAGGATCGCCAGAGCAGAGTGGGGAAGCAGGCTGAAAGACAGCCGGAAGGTCAAGAGGCAGGCTGCAGCCAGACTAGTGACGGTCCAGAAGTCAAGAGAGCTGCCTGGAGTTGGTAAATAGGAAGTCACATGGTGCCCTAGGCTGGAGCACTCTTCCCCTGGGCTAAGGAGGGTGAAAGCCAGATGACAAGCGCTGAGAAAGGACTTGGCAGACACTCTCACAGGAAGGCAGGCTGGGAGAAGAAGGAGAGGAGAGAGACGGGGTGAGAGCCAGAGGCGCGGGTGCAGAGTCAGAGGACGGGTGTTAGTGTATTTTTAAGATTCAAATCAAGTTTGCTGCTGGGCTAAAGGAAACACAGGGGCTGGGGCGTAAGGGTGGGTATGGTAAGGATGGGAGCGAGGCCCTGGGTAGCACAGAGCACAGGATCCTCCGCCCCTGCTGCACACATTCAGCGGCGAGGTGCACGTGTGTGTCCTTGAGCATCTACTTTTCCATGAAGCAAGATGTTCAGGAAAGATGGAGGAGGCAGAGAAATACCCCAGAGATGCGAACAATCTCAAGATGGAGCCTTGTGTCCAGAAGGGACAACAGCCAGGACCAAGACATGCTAGGAACAGAGACAAGTGGGAGGAGCTTCTGGGGCAGAGAATTGGCTCACATTAACTTCTGGGTTCAAATATGATCGTTCTCACTGAGGCTAGAATCTAAATTATCATTGTAACAGTGACTTTCAGACCAACATGTCAATAATAATCAAGACTTCCTGGTACACGGTCTAACAAAAGCATCTGTCTCCTGGCTTCGTATCTAAAACACCCCTTTCTCCATTGCCCTGCCTCTGGGCAACCCTTCACCATGGACTATCTGCCACCCAGGAAACAGAAAGAAAAACACTACTTGTTCTGGGCAGCAGGCTCCAGAGTGTCCAGTTTGATTTGGCAACCACCTGATGAGCAGCTATTCGTTCACTGCGTACTTCTCCGGGCTACAGGCAATGTCCCAGGTACTGGGGACAACGGTGCAAACTAAAGGCCCAAAGCTCATTAATCTATGGACAGGAAAACCTACCAGACACTTTGCAAGCACGCATATTCACAAGCGTGACCGCAAAGACATAATCTCTACCCGTTTCACCAGTGCAACTGTGGCGGCCCAGGACAAACCAGAGCCAAGTTTCACCCACTGCTGACTTTCAGGCCAAAGTCTGTCCTCAGAGAAGGTAGGTAGCACCTGCTGCTCTCAGGTTCTTGTGGGAGTGTAAATTACCTATGGATCTCGAGAAAATGCAGATCCTGATTCCATAGGCAGAGAGGAATCTAGGGAGTTGAACTTCTAAGAAACATCCAAGTGCCTTGGGGCATGTGGCCAGCCAACCTACTGTCTCTCATGCCTGCCCTTCAGAGTCTTCACTAGCTTCTCCCTCCCTTCCTGAATGGGTGAGTGGATGGGTGAATGAATGGATGGATAAATGGATGGATGGATGGATGGATGGATGGATGGATGGATGAATGGATGGATAAATGGATGGATGGATGGATGGATGGATGGATGGGTGGATGGGTGGATGGATGGATGGATGGGTGGATGGATGGATGGATGGATGGGTAGATGGATGGGTGGGTGGATGGATGGGTGGGTGGATGGATGGATGGGTGGATGGATGGATGGATGAATGGATGGATGGGTGGGTGGATGGATGGGTAGATGGATGGATGGATGGGTGGGTGGATGGATGGATGGATGGATGGATGGATGGATGGGTGGATGGATGGATGGATGGGTGGATGGATGGGTGGGTGGATGGATGGATGGATGGATGGATGGATGGGTGGATGGATAGATGGATGGATGGATGGGTGGATGGATGGATGGGTGGATGGATGGATGGATGAATGGATGGATGGGTGGGTGGATGAATGGGTAGATGGATGGATGGATGGGTGGGTGGATGGATGGATGGATGGATGGATGGATGGATGGATGGGTGGATGGATGGATGGGTGGGTGGATGGATAGATGGATGGATGGGTGGATGGATGGATGGGTGGGTGGATGGATGGATGAGTGGATGGATGGGAGGGAGGGTGGGTAG
Organism: Acomys minous; assembly: GCF_964271855.1. NCBI lineage: Eukaryota > Metazoa > Chordata > Mammalia > Rodentia > Muridae > Acomys > Acomys minous. The sequence goes on along the minus strand of NC_140487.1, from coordinate 103,863,220 downwards.
GTAGGCGGGTGAGTGGATAAGTGGAGTTACCCCTGAGCCTCCTAGTGTCTGTGGTCTTCCTGTCTTAGCATTTCTACTTGTATAACTGAGCATTTACCTTGGTTTCACCGATAAGCCTCTGGCTTTTCTCAGGGAGTATTTCTAAGTGTCCTGTCCTGGGCTAGGGCCCCTCTACTCTGGTGTACCTCTCCCAGGGAGCTAGGTCCTGCTTCATCTGGGATGAAACAGAGGCTTGAAGACTGGGCTTGGCTGCCCCACTCCAGAGCTTTCCTCCTGCAGCCTCTCCTGCTGCCTCCCTTCAGCAGACCTGAGGAAAACACGTAGGGACTTTTGTTTGTTTTTCAACCAGCATTTAAATCTAGAACAGTGGGAACTAGTAAAGACAGGCTTCCAAGGTGTCCTGAGGTGTCACCTAACAAATCCAGGCTGGAGGATGGATTTGGTGCCTGAGGAGCTCCCAGGGCTTATGTGAAGCGTGCTGAGCAGTTCAGGAATGCTAAGCTTACCCAGTATCCTCAGGTGGGTGCACAACTCACTAACGCAAGCTGTCACCCTGGCAATCACCCCCTTGAGTGCTGTAGCCCCTGGGGTGCTGTAGCCTTAGGGTTTTTTGAGACAGGGGGTCTCTGTGTAGCCCTGGCTGCTTGCTCTCTCCTCTCTCTCTCTCTCTCTCTCTCTCTCTCTCTCTCTCTCTCTCTCTCTCTCTCTCTCTAGACCAGGCTGACCTCAAACTCACAAAGATCTGTCTGCTTCTGTCTCTGCCTCTCGGATGATAGGATGAAAGGCGTGCACCACCACCTGCTAAACTGAATTTTCTTATCCATTTCCTGGATTTATCCAACTACAAAAAGACCCATCCCTTTAGAGAGTTGTGAGGTATAAGAGAGAAACGTGAAGCCCTCTGCATGAGAGTTCTGTAAGGAGTGGCTTTGGAGGAACAGTTACAACGCAGAAGGAGGGGTATTGATGTTCTAGCACCCACCACAGCCTTCTACCCAAACATCCAACCCTGCATTCCTGGCACAAACCAGTCACCAGCTCACACTTGAAAAAATCTACAGGGTAAATCCATCCCTCTGCAGCCCACCCCGTTCCTCGCTCTGCTGAGAGCTCCCTGGGCCCTTGGTACCTCACAACAGTCCTTTGGGGAGTGAACTTGGTTTGGAATGGCATTTGCATTTGTGCCCCCAGCTCAGGGCCACTGCGCTTGGTTCTTGGTTAATGTTCTGGTGAGACAGCCCTTGCGTCAACAGCAGATGGAGCAAGCAAAGGTCTTAAAACCCTGCTGGCTGGCAGAGCGGCTGGGCTGAGGGCAGTGTAGAAGAGAGCCCATAGAAGGGAGATTCCTCAGTGGGGCCAATAAAGCCAAGTTGAGGAAGGGGCTGTGAGTAATGTGGAGGGCGAGGTAGAGAGAAAGATGACCTCCACAGAGAGTGAGGGTCTTAATGTCCAGGGAAGTACAGGACCAGGAAAGAGGGGGTACCAGAAAGAAAAGGGAGGAAGGGAAGGAAAGAGTGAGGCAGAAGCCAAACTGAACGGTAGCCATGACTCACTCAAATGAGGCTGAATGTCTCTCCGCAGTGGGAATCCTGAAATGCCTTGCTAAACCAGCCTCAAGCAGACAGGGCCTCTGTTGTCATTTTTCTCAGGTGATGAAAATGTTACACTCATGCAGAGGTAGCACGGTGAGATAGATCCAGGATCTGTGAGTGGCTTTCATGCACTGTTGACAGCTCCTTCAGGTCCAGGAGGCCAGGGCACAGGACAGAGACATGGGAGGAACAAGGTCCTCTGGGCCCCTCCCAGCTCTCCACTCTTTGATCGTCCGGGTTCCCCCAACAGTATCTGTGCTCCCCGTCCTTCCTTAAGCCTTCAGAAGCCTACGGTTGGCAACCCGTCAACCACCAGACTCCAAGTTTCCTTCCTGTTAGCAGGCTTTCCCGCCACTGAACTCTGAACTTAGGCATGCCCCTGCATCGTTCAACCAAGAACCTGTCTATGCCCATGGTGTCCCACTGCCCCTGCTCCTCTCTGCTATGGATTCCCCCAGGACGCATCCAAGCATCATGGTTTTCTGGGAGATTTCCCCAGCCCCTATACACAGCCATCCACAGCCACCTCCTATTCATTTCAGCGTTGTTGTGGTAACACACCCATAATGTCACATTTCCTCTCTTAACCATCTTCGAGGACTGTGATAATTAATGCTTCGGCACATCTCAAGTGGCAGTCAAGGCCACAAAGCCCAAATAGAGGAAGATTCTAGAGGGCTTCTTGTAGCAAGGGGCACAGAAGGCCAGGGCCCTCGCAGCCTACCCAAGCCTGTTTCTCTGTCCCGCCTCCAGCGGCCATCTCCTCATCAGCCCTCCAGCACAGACTGTGGAAGGGTGTGCAGTGACTCTGAACTGAAGGAGTAGACTAAGCCCAGCACCCAACAGTGGCTCCTCCTGTTGGTTCCTGAATGGAGCTGTGCCTCTTCAGAGATCCAGCCAAAGCCTCCTCTTCCCTGTGGCCTCCAGCGCAGACACTGGGTCATACTACTATAGACCACAAGCTGGCCCCGGCACTGGTGGCCCCTCCCTGCCTACTGTCCTCATTGTACTTTGTGAGTCTGGCCTGGTTATTGGCCACTTCCCACTGAGTGAGATCATCCCGTTGGGACATCCAGCCATGCCCCCTTTCATACCGTCCTGTCCTGCCCAGGGGTCCACATCGGAGAGTGGTCCTAGGCCTTTGCCATCATGGACCTGTCATCGACCTACTCAATTGTCAACTTGTCGGAGTTTAGAATCGCCATGGAAGCACACCTCTGGGCACGCCTGGGAGGAAATTTCTAGGCTGAGTCGCTCGAGGTGAGAAGACCCACTCTAAAGGTGACAGCACCACTCCATGGGCTGGGGCCCCAGATTAAATAAAAAGGAGAAAGCCAGCAGAGTGCCAGCCTCCATCTCTCTCTGGCCCTCTGACTATGGATGCCAACAGGTCCAGCTACTCACGTTCCTGCCTCCACGATTTTCCCACTACGGGGGACTGCACCTTCAAACTATGAGACAAAAGAAATCTTCCCTCGCTTAACTTGTTTTTGTGGGATATTTAATGACATCAAAGAGAAGATCAATCAACACAGGGCTCAGTTCAGCATCACTAAGAACATCCGTGTTGTGCCATCCTCACTGGCACTTATTTATTCCTTCCTCCATCTGTACACATTTAGGTTGCTCCCACCTTTTACTATGAAAGATGATGCTGTATGTGGGCATGTGTAAGATCACTGAAGTCCAGCTAAGGGCCTGCACCGGATCTCTATTTGATCAAGCTCTCTAAGTGACTCACCCATGGGTTAGTTAGTTTGTACTTAACTGGGGTCTTCAGGAAACAGGGCCTTGAGCCAAAGGGGGACCTCTTGTACACTCTGTGAGTATAGGATGGACAAGAAGGATCTGGGACTCTGCAAGACAGTGGGCCAGGTGGGGCTGGGGGCCTGCCTTGTCCCCAAGCTCACAATGCACTCAGACTTCTCTGCCCCTGCCTCCCCTAAAACATCGCTTAGGGTAGGATGTGGCTTGGGTAGTGGAATGCTCATTTAGAATTCAAGAAGCCCCGTGCTCGGCTTCCAGACTGCAAACCAGGCATGGCTCTATGTGTCTATAACCCCAGAACTTGGGAAGTCAACGCAGGGGGAACAGAAGTTTGAAGTCATCTTACATAGCAAGTTCAAGCTAGGCTGGGACACAGGAAACACTGCCTCAGATATTAAGTTTTAAAAATGTGATATGTACACACACACACACACACACACACACACACACACACAGAGAGAGAGAGAGAGAGAGAGAGAGAGAGAGAGAGAGAGAGAGACAGAGACAGAGACAGAGACAGAGACAGAGACAGAGAGACAGAGACAGAGGAAATAAAGAATTTGAAATTTTTTAAATGACTAAGGGCAATGTCTTCAAAATACACAGAATCAAATCAACCCCTAAAATGTAAGTAACAATCTAATTTAGGGAGCTGGAGAGATGGCTCAGCAGTTGGGAGCACCGGCAGTTAAGGACACAGGTTCAATTCCCAGTACTCGCATGGTGGTTCACAACTGTCTGTAACTCCAGTTCCAGAGGATCCAACACTCTCTTCTGGCCTCCGAGAGTACCAGGCACACATGCACACAGACATCCGAGGGTCCCAGGCACACATGCGCACAGACATCCAAGGGTACCAGGCACACATGCACACCGACATCTGAGGGTACCAGGCACACATGCGCACAGATATCCAAGGGTACCAGGCACACATGCACACAGACATCTGAGGGTACTAGGCATACATGTGCACAGACATACTTAAAGGCAAAACACCCATCCACATAAAGTAAAACTGCTGAGATAGGGGGATCACAAGTTCAAGACCTGTCTGGCCAACTTAGAGAGATCCTGTGTCAAAGTAGAGCACGAGGGGGCATGAGTTTGTAAACGCAGCTCAGTGTGAAAGTGCTTGTCTAGAATACAAGAATTCAGTTCCCAACTCTACAAAAATGGACACAAAGCCACAAAAAGAAAAAGCCAAGGGCTGGCAAGCACATGGTAGTCTTTCAGACTGACTAGTACTCAGAAGATGCAACAGTTATTAAAACAGTGGGATGTCACTTTAAACTGACACCAGAGGCAGATTCAGAAAGGTGGGTAATATTAAGCCTTAATGAGGACATGGGAAAGAAGAAACTCCGGGTACCCAAAGTACAACCAGGTCCTGGGATATCACTGAAAAAATATATATGAAAATTAGCCTGTTACTAGGGGCCCCGTTCCTAATGACAGAGTTACCTTCAAGTGGGGTGCCAAGAACACCTGTAGGAGACAGAGAAGGTGCAAGGAGGTTCTGCAGCACTTGGCAGAGGTCAGAAGTAAAAAAAAAAAAAAAACCAAAAAACCAAAACAAAAACAAAAAACCCAATAACAACAACAACAACAACAAAACAACCAGGGGTGGTAGAATGGGTGGAGAAAATATAACAGGTAAATAACTCCTAATGTAACACTGCCTCGGAAACCCAAGTCCAAGGCCAGACATACAGACATACAGACATACAGACATACAGACATACAGAAGGAGCCCAGTGGGACCTTCAAAGATCAGTGCTGAGTAAATCAAGTAGGAAGCTAGAAACCATGTGAGATGTGTAGGACAAGGTCGTTCACAAACACCTCTTTATATTCTCTAAGGACCGTGCACATTTTAGGACCTATATCACATATAATCCGGCTGCGTTAAAGACCTCAGCTTGGGTCTGGAGCCCTGAGTGGATACGTTTGTCCCCCCGGGTTCACAGAGTACTGCTCAGAGGGGTCAGGGGTGCGGAGGCTGCATACGGGTCTGGGAAGCTGTGGATGAGGGTGAGTTCTTACTGTTTACCAAGCCGTGAAGGGCGGTTGTTGCCTGCTTTAGCTGTAAAGGGTGAGTGAGGGAAGGGATGATGAGCGAGTCCATCCTTCCCGACTGCCCTGAGCACCCCCAAGCAAAGGCAGGCAGACCATAGGCACAGATGTAAATGTCTCATTTCTCGAAGCTTCCACCCATTAACCTGACCACCGGATAGCACCAACACTAGCCAACTTTAGGACCTAGTGTAACCCCTCTGCCTTCCTTCTGTTTTGTAGAACCGAGAGCTTCTAAGTCCGTCCTGGCCTAGGTATAGGATGGGCCTTACCGCTACTCCCATTTTGCAGGTAAGAAAATAGAGACCCAGTTAAAGAGAGGAAATTATCTCAAGGCCACGCAGGTTATAAGAGGCCACATAGAAAGCTAGCTTGCTGACTCCTGAGCCAAACAGTACCTTTCTCCAGGCCTCTCTGCTGTAAGCCAACCTTCTAGGGTTGTATATGTGACAAGGACCAGGAGGGCAGGACCACAACAGGTCCCAGGAAGCCTAGCTGTTATTGTGGCGATGGCTGTTTTATGCCAGGGATAGTTTAATGGGGAAAATAAACCACTGCGGTTTTCACCTCCCCATCGTCATGGTGTAACCAGGCACACCCACCCACTCATCTCCAAACCTGCTAATTTCCGAACTTCCATCTACCTTTGACCCCCCCCCCCCCTACTCCTCAAGTGGTGCAGTATGACTGCCAGTGGATGCTGGGGCTGGGGTTAGGGTGTAGGGCAAGGAGACAGGCAGCAGTGAAGAGACAAGCCTGAGTCAACTGCACACCCCGCTCAATCACCTTGCACAAAACGCCTGTGTGTCCTCTCTGATGCACTCCCCCAATGGTCTAAATTTCAGAGTCTCTCCACTTTCTCCCTTTAAAGTTACATCCGTCACACTTGCTTACTTTCAATCAATAAATAGATGTAGCTACCTAGTAATGGAACTTACTCCGTTTTTCTGTTTGTAAACCTAGAGGATGGACGAGGCTCCCTTTTTGAAGTTTCTGGATTATAACTGCACTTAAGTGAGTCTGAAGGAGACACTGGCTGGGGGGGAAAAAAAGGCTATTTGTGCAGCAAGGTGAGCCCTAGACCACACAGAGAGTCTCAAACAAATTTCTAAGAGTTATTTGGCACTCTCAATAATTTACCTATGTTATTTTTAGCATCACAAAAAAAATCCTCCTGATGATAATTTCTAGGCAAGGGCTGCCATCCCCTTAGAGATCAGCTCAATTTCAAATGTTCCAATGAGATAGCAACAGACAGATGGAAAAGGGGTTTTCGGTGGAAAGCTCTCACCAACAAGGACAGTCATGAGTCAAGAGCTCCTGCCCCACCCAGGCCTCGGACGCCAATTGGCTCAAGAATAGACACCGAGGTTTTCTGTTTATTGGACTTGACATGAGTGGCCTTGATGGCCCTGGCTTGTACCGGAGGCACTTCTCTGATTATGGCTCCTGGTGGTGGCCACCCAGGGCTCTCCCTGAAGAATGAACCATTACAGTTGGATAGGGAAACCCACAGCATTTTAGGGCCCCATGCCATGTGGGACAAGAAGGTACAAATGAAGGCTTTGTCACCCTGGAAACTTCACAGTTGAGGCAAAAGGCTGACTTCACAGTTCAGGCAAGAGGGGAAGAAGACAAAATTTCTATTCTCACATGATGTGGGGAGATATAAGCACCCATATCAGAGTTCTACCTAGACAGGTGTTTGAGGCTTAACACTGAAGCAACTTTGCTCTCCTCTCTGAGATATTTGCACTGAAGATGGAGGAACCATTGCTTTTTTTTTTTTTTTAATGACTGAAAGTTTGGGATGCAGGGCAGAAGGAGTCCAAGTGGCCAATAGGTCTTGGGATCTGGAGGAATGTGGAAGGGATCCAGTCAGGTAGACCTGGGTCCAAACCATGCCTGGGCCACTGTTATGGAAACTGAGGTGATGCATGCCTGCACTTGAGACCTTGCCAGCGACCTCTCGGCGAACCTTTGCTACAGGTGTCACTCCATTGGCTGTCCAGACAACTTTCTGAGAACTCTAGCTTGAAGAATACATGCCAGCGGCTCACAGCCTCCCTGGCTGGCTCCGTTGTCCTCTGTGTTGCTGCTCAGACCCACCCTCCCCTTTAAGCATCACCTTCCCAAGGCAAGTACAGCAGCCCTTGCTAGCTCCCCTTCTCTTTTGGAATCTTCCCCTAACAGAGGAATTACTTGTCCCTTTGGTGTTGGAGCCCCTGTGCCTTAGAGAACTCTGAATAGCAGCCAGATCTCTAACAGGAGTATGTGTTCTTCTGAGCAGTCAGCTTCCCTCACTTCCGTTCAAGTGACAGTGACAATGAAGTGGATCAGTCAGGCACAAGAACTGCTGCTGCCAAAGGCACCTGCTGGATTCTTCTGGACCAACAAAGCCCATCATCAGTCTATCAGACCCTGCACACTAGTTTTCCAGTCCCTTTCATTCTAGCTGCTCCCTCAACAAAGACATACAGTCATCAAACCCAAGAAAGGGCCAGCACTGCCTGCTGTGCTATAGTCAGACTATTAAAACAAAAACAAACAAACAAACAAATCCCATAAGCTCCCCCCAAAGTCAATTGTAGTTGAGATTTAAAAGCCCAAACCCACCTTGGTGGCCGAGCAGTTAAATGCCTTTCTTTGGGCGTTCCCTTGTTGGGAGCTGTCGGTATTGAGGACTTGTTGCATTGCTTCTAGAATCTAGGACATTGGCTCATCAACCTGTGACATTAGTTGTGAGAAGAAAAAAAAAACACCAAAACAACTGGGAACTTGTGTCTGCCACTGTTGTTGCCTCTGCAAACTGGCTGGCTTCCTTAGTCCCTAAAACCCAGTCTTGCTTCATCAATCCCTGGAAAACTGTCCAAGGAAAAGAATGTGAAAACCATCTGCTGGCGGAAGAGCTGTCCATCACACACCAGCTCCATGCTGAGCAGGCCTGGCGTAGCTGGATGCTGGGGCTACCAAGAGAAATAAAGCACGGTTCCTGCCCCAACCCACAGAGGCCGATGTCAGATTTCAGGCCTCCTTGGCCAATGATGCTGTAGGAGGGGATAAGAGTCCACCTAGCGCTCTGGGCTGGGTAACTGGGCAGTTCTAGAGGGAATTTGCACGCTCCTGCCTTGGGCAGTAAGAAGCCTTGAGGGCAGGTGGGTTTGCCGACTGACAGCCTGAGCGTATCTATGAACTGGAAAGGCAACAGACGCACACCTGGAGACGTTTGGCAGGGCAGATCTGTCCGGAATAGTATTAGAGAACCAGGCAGGGGTGAGCTCACCAAGAGTGTAGGGACAGGATGAATAAAGCTATTGTTCCAGGGCACCTTACTTCAGGGAGGAAGTGGAGACAATGAAATACAGAATCCCAAAAGCCTGAAAACGAGAAAACTTCAACTTGGCTCAGAGTGGCCAAGGCCACCGAGAGTAGGAAGGAAAGTAAGTACATCGGGATGGGCAGTGATCACAAAGGTCTCTTCTAGAGTGTTTCAGTGCCGGTCTGCAGGGAGTGACTAGGAACAGAGAAAAGTGAGTGAATAGCCCCTTTTTCCCAAAGAACTTTGGGGGGAGGGGTGGAAAGGTGGTTAAATAAGGTCAGAAAGGCCAAGCAAGACATCTTCTTGGTGTGTTTTATGTGAAAGATACTCTTGCTCACAAGTGGAAGGTAAACGGGTTTCAGGGAGGGAGAACCTCCTTCTTGATGACTGATGGAAAGAGGGAGGGCAGAGGGGAGCTCTCTAGGGAGGTTGGAGTCCCATTGAGTAGGGGTAGGAGTGTGACAGGAGGCAGGCCAGTAAGGATGGAGTGAAAGCAAACAGTCATGGGCAAGGAACACACACACACACACACACACACACACACACACACACACACACACACACACACACACACACACCCAAATTCTTGTAGTCATTCTATCCAGCATCCCGCTAGCCAAGGGAGGTACCCAATCCCCAAAGGGTCTTTTATGAAGTCAACAGTATGAAGAGATCACAAAAAGGAATGCTTTGTCGTCCCCTAACGCCTCACACATCACTTCCTGCAGATCACCTGTCACTAACTCCATTTCCAAATGTCTGCTGCCTGCAAGGTGGCAGCGGCGGGACAGCATGTGGCAATGCACAGGGAACCTTCCAAAAGAAAAGTGCTATGCAAGCCGGGGCTGGGTTTGTTGGGGGGAGCGACTGCCCCTCCTTGAGACAGATACACTACAACTTCTGTACCTACCCAAGAGGCAACAAATGGATCTCAAACAAGGCAGCCTTCCAGCACTGATGAACACTGTGCAGGCTCGAGTGAGTTGGCTGTTTTCTCTCCCCAGGGCCATGACATGCTCAAGGGGGCAGGGACAAACCTAGCAAGAAAATCAGATTGGGCAATCCCAAACAAGTCCCCATTGACCACAGCAGAGAGAGCCTTTGCCTGGATAAGCATCCAGTGGGCCTCTTAGCAAAGTAACAACAGATCCCACCGCTCAGGTGAGAAGTCTTGGTGACCAGAAACGTTTGGCTTGAGCAGCCTCCCGGTAGGTGTGGGTGTGTGCGAGAGGCCAACGCTGAGAGAGGCACGTGCACCGCGGGCGCCCCTCTCTGGGTGTCAGTGGCTATGACTCCTTAGGAGAACCTGAGAAAGTCCGGTCAAGTAGGGATAGACAGTCAGGACGGTACTGGGGAGCCCTCCCTGACAGGGAACTCTAATACTGAATGTCTGTAGGGTATCTGACAAAATCTGAAGGAATAGTTCACTAGATGCTGAACGCCAGAAAGGGCCTGAGAGTTTTAACTACTCATTCACTGGCCAACTATGGGAAGGGAGCACTTTCCAAGAAGCGGCAGGGTTTGGGGACGATCCAGGACAAGGCTTGAGAGGCTCAACTTGTGGTTTCAAAACAGCAAGCAAACAAGCAACAACAAATAAAAGCGTTACTCTACGTCAGGGTGTCCGGGCTCCAGGCCCAGGCATCAGGTGCTTGCGGTTTCCTTCCCTCTGCGGGCGTCAACATCCAGGGAAGTGAAAAATGCAGCTCCGGGCATCCCTGGGTAGACCGGTTCCCACACAGGCACACGGAACTTTCTAGGTTGTGGCTAAGCTTCCAATGGTGCCGAGGTTAGTTAAGAGGACCAGTTGAAACCAGTAACCTCTAGTGTGACTGGGCTCACTAAAAGGTCCACGTGCCTCCTCCCCAAACTGTAAGCTGTAGCCAGACATCCAGTCTTAAGTCCTGGGACTCTCTGCATCCTTCAAGTCTGTCCCGACAGGCATAACGAGATCGGATCCGCCACCGGAGCTACGGATGCCGCAGCCCAGGCGTTTGGCTGCAGCAGGGCGCGGGAAAGGGCACTTTGGCGCGGAGTGGGAACTAAGCAGAGGGGATGTGTCGGCGCGGACCCTGGCGGCGACATTCCCCCTCCTCCCTCCCCACCCAGCACGACCCCGGCCTCCACCTCCAGTAGTTCAACCCCCTCCATCCCCCGACATGAGCCCTTCAAGAAAGATTGCGCGGGACCCCGGACCTGGGCGAGCGCCCACCTGCATCCCGCCCCCAGCCGGAGCACCGAGGGGGCGGAGGGCATGTAAGAAGGGGGGTTGGCGACTGCAGTCTCTGGGCTTCTTGGGCGGGGGCAAGGGCTTTAGTCGGAGAAAATGGGCGGGGGCAGGGAAAGACAGACCCTGCAGAATCAGAGGGGGCGCGCCGAGCTTCTCCAACCCCCAGGACGGGCGTGCCAGGCAGATGGGGAGAGAATGGAGGAGTAGGGCTCCGGGAAAGTTTATCCGGGAAAAGCCTGGCATCTTGTGGGGCTGGTAGGCTGGAGTAACTGAAGCCACAGTCCAGGTGCCCTGCATCCCAGGGAGGGGATGTCTGTCTCCCAGGTCCCCCACACCGGCTGGATCCGGCCAAGTTGCGGCTGGGATTGGAGACATCCATGAGGGTAGAGGTGAGGATGTGGTCGAAGATGGAGTAGAGGATCCGGGCAGACAGAGGCGAGGATGAGCAGCAGGGTGGGTAATAGGAAGGAGAAAACCAAGCCGAGGTGGGGGAAGGGACTGGGACCGCGTCGAGGTTGGGTGGGCTCGGGTGGGGCGCACGGCGCGGCCAGACTCACCCGCGGCAGCTGAGGCACTGAGCAGCCCCCAGCCCAATAGCAGCAGCAGTGGCGGCGGCGGTGGCGGCGGCGGCGGCGGCGGTGGTGGCGGCGGGCGGCCCCAGCGACTCCCGGTGCCCGGCACAAGCGCCCAAATCCCGTTTTCGCCGCGAGCCCTCCCTGCCGGGCAGCCGCAACATCTCTGCTCCGGTCCCCGCGAGCGCGGCATAGCGCGGCCGGCAGCCCGAGGGAGAGGCTCAGCTCGCCGCCGAGGAGAAAGGAGGTCAGGAGAGCTCTGTAGCTTTTTTTTTTTTCTTCCTGCTCCGGGAGGGGGAAAAAAAATCCCGGTACGCGGGAGCCCTGAGCTTCTGCGGCTGGAATGAACCAAGTGTCCGCCCGGCCGGGGAGAGGCGCGCTGCGCTCTCGGAAATGACTCGCTCCAATCCCGCTTCGCGGGGTTCGCGCCGGGGGGCGGGGGGGGGGTGAATTATCCCCGGATTAATCACTCTGGAGCCGCTTCTCCGCCGCTCCAAATGCTGGGGGTGGAGGCTCAGTTAAGGAAAAAAAAAAAGGGGGGGTGGGGGTGGGGGGTTTCTTCAGCGCCACCTGCACCTCCAAATAAACCGCAAATTACATCTAAAGGGTTGTTTATTCCTATTTGTTTTACAACTGACCAGTTTCTTTTAAGTTCAGTCCTCCGGCTTTCATTTTTAAGATCACCATTAATACACCCTCTCCCGTACACACACATACACACGCATAGAGACACACTCGCGTACACAGGCACATACACGCCTCCTCCTCCTCGCTTGGAAATGGGAATACTGTCTGGGGAAAGGTAACTAAAAGAGGACTGCAGTTTCCCAAGTCATGGCTCTTAGCCAATTTTGGGTGCTGGCTTTGAACTTTGAGTCTTGGGGCTGGGGGGACACTCAGGAGCTTCATTCGCAGTAACCCATCCCAGGAGATGGGTGCGCTGCGCGCATGTAAAGGGAAAAATTGAGTGGTAGTTGAAATAGGGGGCTAGAGATCCCCTTCACTCAGTCCAGGGCAATCTCACCCCTAGCCTAAAACAAAATCGCAGAGATGTTTATGGGCATGGGGGTGGGGTGGCGATGAGACTGGTGGATGGACTCTGTAAGAGTTACTTGTAAAATTTATCCTCTAATTTAAATGGCCGGATCCTGCTTGTCTCCCGACACCCTCCTCAAGCCAGATCAGTTTCTCCAAGGAAGTGAGTGAGCCCTTCTCTTCCACAGGCTAGTAGTGTCTGCTTTCAGACCCCAAAGGCTCAGCGTCGGTCCCCACCCCATCCCCCACCCCGCCTCAACAGCAGTCTCACTCTGGTCTACTCTAGACTGCTCTGCTAGTCGCGATGTCTCCTTCGTTGTCCACGCCAAACTCTTGCCTAGGGCGAAGAGATGCTTAGGGAGGTGGTGGAGGCCTGAGGGGATCACGAGCGGCAAGGCTTGGGGAGGAGGCCTCGCCTGACACTCGCAGCGTAGAAGCACCTGCCGGTAAAACCCCACCCCCCACTCTGCTAGAGGCACCCAGAGAGGCAGATCTTGCGTTTAGGGAGTCTGGCAATCAAGTGATTTGGTCAAGCTGGCGCTCTGGCATCCTGCAGGCACAGGAGAAAGGGACCACTGATGGCGGCCGGCAGGGCTGGGACATTTCCTGAGAGGGACTTCAGGGTTGGCAACTTGGGTTGGGGCGTTGGTAAGCCAAGTTGGCCAGCTATGGGAAAGCCTGGGAATTTTGCAGGAAAGGCACGCGAGGGGGCTCCGGGGTTATGGCTGGGGTTGGAGAAGAGTGGGGGGAGGGGATGGGGGGTGGTATGCAGGAGGAGTGGATGCTAGTTTCTTATTCCCATCAAAAAACTTGCTCCGCAGAGCCACACTTTTGTCAGAGCGCTCGGTGCGAGTCTTCCCCCACCCCATCCAAACCCCCGCGGCATCCCTCCCCATCCCTGGTTGTTCCGGTTTCCCTGCATGAGCTCATCTCACAGCTGGGGAACCCGCCCGGTGGCCCCCGGGGTGGGTAAGGAGAATTCTCTGAATCGCGAGCCCCATTCCCCACCCCCATCACACTTGCTTCCCTGGCCCATCCCGACACAGCCTCGCTGAGTGCCAAGAACCAACTGAAGCAGCCAGAAAGCCTCAGTGAAAGGCCTGCTTTATATGCCTGGGCCAGCGAGGGGGGCACTGCCCGCTTCGCATTGTCCAGCCCTAGCCGCCCCCTCCCCGCAAAAAGCTCAGCTAACTGAGGTTGGCTGAACCTTCCACCAGCCCTGCAGAGAGGGGGTGGGGGGAGGGCATGGTGCTGTGGATTTAGGGGAGGTTGCATGCTGCCTGAGTCTTGCCTAGGGTGGACCCTTATAGCCCTTCCTCTCCCTCTCGTGGCCAAGGTTCTCTTCCAGGGAAAGGCACGCAGTGATGGAGAGGCCTCTACAGCCTGCGACTGGGCTGTTCCATAATTCTGACACTCGAAGCCAACGGACTTTTTCCTACCCAAGAAAGCAGCTCTACCCCTTCCATTCCCCCCAAATAAGCAATAGATAGGCACGCCCCGTTTACCCTTTAATCCTCCGGGAAAAGAAACATATGTCTCTCCACTCGTCCTGGGGGCTGTGGGAAGGAGGGGGCACACTTTTTATCCCTGTAAACGACCCACTTACTCATATCCTCCACCTCTGGGGCTTACTCTGATCTATTTGGGTCTACACAGATTCACACAGCACCTCCTGTGTTCAGGGGCCCTGTGCTAGGCTGCAATGTGAGCCCTGTGGAGATGCTCAGTGTGTGGTCCTGGTTTGGGAGGAAGCAGAGGTGGAAAGCCACAGGTAATTGATACAGTCAGACAGGTTTAATCGCCACATCAGCACAGGAAGCTGGCTTTGAACTTGGTGTATCAGAAGGCGAATTTAAGGAGGCAAGGAGGATCCGGGCTGGACCTTGATGCAAGGATAAGGACTTGGAAGAGGATAGAGATTCGTTTGCTCAATAAATATTTATTAGGCACTATTATATGCCCAGGTGCAGTGTTAGATAAGAAATACATAAGGTAGTGGATGGCTCTTGACTTGTTGGAGTCTTTAAGTAAGCAACCATGCCTAAGGATCCTGATGACAGGTGCTCCTGAAGGAAATGTGAAAGAAACAGAGTGAGTTTCCCAGAGAGCACCTGGGACACCTCTCTGTTGTGACCCTGAAAACAGTTCTAAAACTGAGCAAGTTACAAAGGGGTTTCTGTATAGAGGGTTCACCGGAAGGCTTCAAGTGACGAAGAGTAAGGCTAGGTTAAGGTGAGCAGGACCCTTGCTCCACCCCCAAGGCAGATCATGCAGATCTCCTCAGGATTTGGACTTTATCCTTGTGCAACAGGAAAGTAGTATATCTGCTTGCTAGGGCTGAGGCAACTGCCGATTGCTTGGCTTGAACAACAGTGACTTCAGCTGTGGAGGCTCAAGATGGCCCTGGGCTTGGTTCCTCCTGAGGTTGCTCCCCTACGCTTGTTGACACAAAGGACTTCTTGCATTTTTGAATGTTCTTCTGTCTATATACACCTGTGTCCATATTTCCTCGTTTTAGATGGATATCAATCATTTGGGGATACTATCCCACCCTAACAATCTCTTTTCCACTTAATTGCCTCTTTAAAAACTCTATCTCCAAATAAAAGCAGCATACTAAAACTAAAAGCCATTGCTTTTGGGGAGTGGGAGCACAAAGTCCCAACATGTGTGTGTGTGTGGGGGGGGGGGAACTTTTCAGGTAGAGAAGAAGCAGATGGATGACAGTCAGAACACATATGTGGGGAGGTGTCTGTTGGGGGGGGGGGGTGCTGAGGGTGCAGCTCAATGGGAGAGCCTTTGGCTGGCTAGCAAGTGTGAAGTCCTGAGTTTGATGTCTAGCTTGGAGGCCAGTAAAGGAGTAAGAAAGAGGGGTGCGCCTGCTAGGCTGTGAACATCACAGGGGGCTGTAGCAGGACCCTACTGTTGGAGGCCAGTGCAGTCCCTGGTTTAATAGGTATATTTTCATGCCTAGCCCGTGGAACCAAGCGACACAACTCTTCATGCCCTCTGGCCTCTCTGTGATGAATGAAGAAGAAAGGGGAGGAACCCAGGAAAAGCTTAACCACCCAGGAGGCTACTGCAATGGTCTGAACCCCAGGTCTGAGTAATATGAGCACAGGCAGGACCTGGGGAGGGGGGCGATGGCAGCAATACCCTCAGAGGGGCTATAAAATAAGAATCAAGCATTTCAGGCCCTCCTCCCTTAGGCCCAGGAGAGTGTGTCTGTCAGCACAGAGTCAGCTCTTTGCTCACCCCTTCCATTCCCCAGATAAGCAATAGGCAGTCCCTGGTCAAGGTCTCTTCTTAATATCACATTGCAGGGAGAAGGGGTGAAAAAAAAGCCCAACGCAGTGTAGTGACTTGCCAAGATAAGCCTAATATCCAGATAAGATCACAGTTTGTTTTAGAAAGAAAACAAAGCCTGATGCTTTGGAGAACTCAGCCTGATTCAAATAAAGACTGGGTGCCCCTGAAATTTTCATTCTGACCCAAGAAGAAAATCAAAAAGCCTTCTAAAGCTAGGAGGGAGAGAATGAGAGAGAGGAGAGGGCAGAGCGAGAGCTGGCACAAATGGGTGCTGCAGCCATGTGAGGGCTAGGCTGGATATGGGTGCTGGGCCATGAGGAGTGAGCCTACAGAGGGTCTCTGGAGTCAGGGCTGGGCTCAGGAGGAAGGCTGGGGTCTGGCTGGGCTTCTAAGCCTCAGTATAATTAGGCAAAGTGGAAGATTTTCTCAAGAGTGAGGCTGGCTCTATGGTGCTAGCAGGACAGGAGACAGAATCCTGGGTGAGCAGCCTAAGAGGAGCCACACTGAGCTTCACAACACAGAGGGAGATGATGGGCCAGAGTCCGAGCTGCCCTCCAGGGTTACAGAAGGTTGCAGCCACCAAATTCTCATGTTCTTCTGGGAAAATCTCCAGTCTTTGAAAGGAGAAAAGAAGAGGGGCTCCTGCCACAGGCAAGGCAAGTCAATCACACATACACCCCGTTTTGTGTCGAGTCATAAATAGAAAGAGGGGGCTGCCCAGGTTTATTATAGTTTCTTGAAGCTCTCCTTAACCGCCATTTACCATCCTCACTCCACATCCTCTGCACACAACACCATTTCCTCTCCTAACTACCACTCAGCTCAAAAGCCACCTCCTCCAGGTAGTCTTCCGTAAGTCCTCCCCACTCTGATCCTCTGTTGGGTTAGATGACCCTTTAGGCACGGGTTGCTAGCTGGACATGGCAAATTTCACGTTCTTCCCTTTTGCTCGTTTGTTTGTTTGTTTGTTTTTTTGAGTCAGAATCTCTCTATGCAACAGCCTTGGATGTTCTGGAACTTGCTTTGTAGACCTTCTGGCCTTGGATTCACAGAGATCCACCGGCTTCACGCTCTTGAGTGCTAGGATTAAAGGTCACTCCCAGTCGGTCCCACTCAAACTCAAAAAGTGAGTGCTCAGGCAGAACTACATCTCCCAGCCAGCCACCTTTGCAGCTGGGTGTAAGGCAGACTAGAGGCAGAACATTTGGGGGGATGGCTAAACCACAGACAGACGAAGCCTGGCTCTCTAAGTCACCGTGCAAAGGGGAAATCGCCTGCCCACTGGAAGCACCCACCCTGGACCAGCCTGTGTAAACGACTCTTTAACAGTAACAAGCCATTGGGTGTCAGGGGGCTGCTGTGGCAGCTAGCTGTGCCCCTGGAATAGCTTTCTTTGTTTTCTGTCTTCCTAGGCTGTCCATTCATGAATTCCCCACGTAGTCTCTCATTCATTCGTGCCACAAGCACTCCTTTATGTGTTGGGCTCTGTGCTAGGGCCCAAGGAAACAAACAAACAAAAAAAAAAGGAGACATCACCCACGGGTCCTGCCCTTACTTGGTTGATGGCTTATAAAGAAGAGTCAAACACCAAGGCGCAGTTAATTACGCTAGGAGAATGATGGGATGGGGTGGAAACAAGAAGAGCTACAAGCTCAGTCAAGACAGAGGGAGGGAGGTGAGAATTAGTGCTTTGTAGAAAGACAGCACAGAGTGGTTAGTGCAGAGAGCTAAAATGAAACAGATGATGTAGCAGGCTGTGGCACCAAAAAGAGGCTGTCAGTCTGGGACCCTCCAGGCTCTATAATGGGCAGTTTCCTCATTTGCTGTCACCCAGGCTGACTGGAAGCTCAGGATGACAAGTTTTATCTTGCCTCTTGAATCCCCCAGTGCCTGTACTGTGCCTAGAATTCTCTCCTCTCGAAAAACCCAGGAGGCTTTCCCTGCTCACCTTTCCAAAACGGAACTCATTCTGAATCTCTGTTCAGCCTTTTCGTGAAGCATTGTCCACACCCACCTAGACTCCAGAAACAGAAGCCTGGTGTTATGGTGCCTTCAGATGCTCCCAGCATCCCCCAGTCCCTACCTGTTATGGGGTATGGCTGGCATACCCCAGCCTCTACCCTGAACTCTCTGGCCTTGTGGCTGGACTGCCTCTCCCCCAGAGGCTCTTCCCTATATAATCCAGACATTTTGGTTACTCCCTCCCTCCTTTTGTACCTTTGGCCTCCTGGCTGCTTTAACTTGGTTCCCCCTCTCCTTTCCCCTCCCTCTCACGGTTCAGGGTCATGAATACTCTGGACTCTCCCAGCTATAAGGCAATTTCTCCCTTATAGCTACAATAAACTTTCTCCCCCACCATTCCTAGAAGTTGTCATATCCTTTCCTTTCCTTTTTATTCCTTTTTTTTTTCTTATTCACCTGGGGAGCCCCCACAGACCCTCTCACTTGGCTCTCGTGCCTACTTCTAAGTCAGCCTCCTTAGTGCCATAAAGACCCTGACCAAGACCCCATTGCTTATCTGTCTTTCAGTTGACTTCCAACCACTAAGCCACAGGCACCCTGCCTCTGCTCCTGTCCTAGCCACTCTTACTCTTTGCCATCAGTTATCTTTGGAAACCCTAACTCAGCTTCGTAGTTTCAGTGCCTTCCGTGCGCTTTCTGTGAACCTAACACAGAAAGTTTGAAATCCAAACTCTCACCAGGTCCTCTCTGCAAGGGTCTTTGTTGTCTGTCTTTGTCTGCCCAGATAAGCTCTGGTTTCTGTTTTGGTGTCCTTCAACTCCGCCCTTCTGAGACCCTCCCACTCCTACTGGGAGCCTTCCTTCAGGGGCCTGCTGTATGCTGCTACCTGGACCATTCTCCCCCCCCCCCCCCCCCCGCCCAAACCCCATGCCTTCTCTTCTTTGCCCTTCAAAACTTAGTGTCGGCGTGAGAGCTTACAAGTCATCCACTAGTGCCTTCAGGGTCCTTGGTGGAGCTTCACAGGGTCATGTCTCACATCGGTTCACAGACTGGAACCCTTGGTCTAAGAAGGCTGTGGGACCTTGAGGATGTGGGTCCTTGCCAGAGGGAGTGTGTCGCTTGGGCCAGCCTTGGGACTTTATACCTTGGCCTAATGTCCTATTCAGGCTCTCTCTCTCTCTCTCTCTCTCTGGATGTGGATAACCTTTTTCTCCTTAAGTTGCTTTCACTGGGGTATTTTAGCACAGGACCAGGAAACTAACTTAGTGGCCATGCATTGAGCATGGATAAGTGGGTGGATGAGGAGATGGATGGATAGATGGACTTCTGGCTGGATAGGGGGATGGGTGAGTGGGTGGCCAGGTGGATGAATGGATGGGAGGTAGGGGGAGGGGAGGGGGGTAAATTCTTGAGCAGGTTCTCAGTACTGTTTGTGAAATGGACCTGCTACTATCTCCTAGACTTCAGTGACTCAATTTCTTAAAGAAAACACCTTCCCTGGGTTATGATTTAATGTTTCACTCTCTGTCTTCAGAGAACCCTGGTATGAGGAACTGACCAACTTAACAGCATTTCTGTCTTTTATGGAAGCGGAATTGAATATATTGCCCACTGTGTCACTCAGTGTCCTTTATACAAGGACTCATGATAAATTCATGCTTGGGGTTGTTTCCAGGAAGCACTCTGTCTCCGCAGATGAAGATGTGCGCTTTCTGCTGTCGGGGGAAAAAAATCCGCTTCTTGACCTGTTTCCGCTTCTGCTTTGGCTCACAAGGAGGGGACACCTAGTTTATTATCTTATTACCCCCGTGCAGTCAGGTCATTCAGGGGCCCAAGAGTAACATCTTTTCCTGCTCTCTCTTCCAATGGGGTCAGCCTGGGCTTTACTTTGTAATGCCGAATGTTGTGTTTGTAAACCTGAAAGCCGCCTCTCAGCAGCTCAGCAGTAAATAGCTGAAAGTTACGTTTGTTGGTGACCAGTGTCCCCGTGTAGAAGTCGGGAACGGAAGGATAAAGCAGGAAGCTCCCAGTTGGTGGCTTACTTAAGGTTTCTATGGCTGTGATAAAACACCATGATCAAAAACAACTTGAGAAGAAAAGGGTTTATTTCACCTAACACTTAAGGTCACACATGCTCCACCAATGAGGGAAGTCAGGCCAGGAAAGGTTAATGCAGAAGCAGTGGAGGCGTGCTGCTTACTGGCTTGCTCCCAGTGGCTTGCTCAGCCTGCTTTCTTTCTTTTCTTCCTTCTTTCCTTTCTTTCCTCCTTCCTTCCTTCTTCTTCTTATTAAAGTATATGGATGTTCTTTTTGTATGTATGCCTGCATGACAGAAGAAGGCGTCAGAACCCATTATAGATGGTTGGGAACCACCATGTGGTTGCTGGGAATTGAACTCAGGACCTCTGGAAGAGCAGCCAGCGCTCTTAACCGCTGAGCCATCCCTCCAGCCCCTCAGCCTGCTTTCTGGTAACACCCTGGACCAGCATCCCAAGGGTGGCATCACCCACAGTGAGCTGGACCCCTGCCACATCAAGAAAATGCCCCATGGGCCAATCTGGTGTGGGCATTTTCTCAACTGAGGCTTCCTCTTTCCTTCTTACACTAGCTTAAGTTGACACAGCTAGGCAACCCAGCAGGGATCTTGTGTAGAGTGTCCATCTGCGGAGAGCGCCTGGTGGCTAGCATAGCTCGGGGTAGTAGAGAGGCCAAAATGAGAAGTGATGAGCCAGTCTGATTCTGGCTTTGTTGCTGTCTTCCTGGGCCACTCTTGCAAGCCTTTGCTGCCCAAACATTACCTTTCAAGCCTGGGACAAATGGCTGAAGACCATCTTTAACATATCAAATCGGATGCTGGCCACTAAGTTCCCCATGCATCCCCCAGTCCCTACTGTTACAGGGCCCTCCCAGCTGGCATACCCTACCTCCCCTAGCCCTAAACTTCTCCAGTGCAGGGGCTGGTCCGCTCTTCCCCTAACTGCTTTGCCTTCTATAATCCAACCATTTTGGTTCCCTGGTCTTTTTGTCTACTCCCTTTGCCTGCCCCCCCCCCCCCCCGAGTGCTGCGCCTGGTTCCCCTCTCCTTCCCTCCATCCCCTCACATGGCTCAAGGTCATGCCCTCTCTGGACATGTCCTTATCTCTGACTATACTTTCCTACATATCTACAACAAATATTCTGCTCCACCACACCCTGGCTCAGTCCTGTCCTTTCTTTTTTTTATTTCTTTCTCTCATTCACCAGCCATGTCTTTCTTTATCCCAACTTTAAGGGGAGTCTCATAGGTTGCCATTTTTATAAGACTGCTCATAATAATTGCTGATTATAATCTTGATATATATATGTTAGTACTGAGGGCCAGAGGAATCTTACATGAGTTTTACCCTGTTTTTTTCTCTCTCTTTCTTTCTTTTTTCTTTTAAGTACTGGGGATTGAGCCTAGGGCCCCCATTCATCTACTCATGCTAAGCAAGAGTCCCACCACTGATTATATATATATATATATATATATATATATATATATATATATATATATATACACATATATCCCCAACCTGCATTTCCCTACTCAAAATCCCCTTAACTGCTTGGTTTTTGTTCCTTTGCATATGAAGGCTCACCAGAGCAATCCCAAGGGCATCCAGCAAGTGAGCACAGCACAGCAGGCATTTTAACTCAAGTGCTTCTGTTGCTACCTCCCAGGCTCCTACCTCCCTCAGCTGCCGGCCACAAAGATGCAGTTAGGAGAAATAATCCCGCACCCTCTGCTAGGGGTGGCATGGTGTGTGACGGTGACTGGAGACTGAGAGCACCAAGTCACAGCCTTGCTTTCCAGAGCACTGTGCTGGCTTTCCAGAGCCCTGGGAATGGCTGGCTTGTCTACAGCCTTCATCCATAATTGATACGACATGGCATCAACTTCCTCTTTCTTCTCATATTTTGCACCTCAAGCAATTTGAAGTCCTCAGATGTCCCAGACCCACCTGTAGGCAGTTCCACTCTTTAGATATGAAGGAAATGGGAAAGGGGGAGGGTTATCTTTATAGATTTTTAAAGGAACTTCTGAAAGAATTTGAGGTCTGGAAATTGTATATTAGCCCCACAATAAAAAGAAGAAAATGCCAACATGGGAATCAGTAAATATTTAATTAAATGCAAAATGTAACATTATGTCAGTTTCATTAACTGTCAAATTTGGTAGGCATAAAAACGTCATTACATTTGATAAGGATTTATAGGTTACAGTTTTCTCACTGTGCAAGATTTCCTGAGGAGGCACCAAGACTGGGGAGAAACTGCAGCTGACCATAAATTAAATAAATTACTTGTGGCCAAATAACTTTCAAAAGCAAAATGACAAAAACAAACAAACAAACAAACAAACAAAGGCCAGGTGTGGTGGCACACGCCTTTAATCTCAGCACTGGGGAGGCAGAAGCAGGCAGATTGATGTGAGTTTGAGGCCAGCCTGGTCTACAAAGTGAGCCTAGAACTGCCAAGATAAGACAGAGAAACCCTGTCTTGAAAAACTTGAAACAACAACAACCAAAAAAAAAAAACCTTGCAATTTTCTTTTATATCCGAAACGTTATCTTTCATGTGAGAAGTGGGTAGGTTTCCTAACATTAGCCACATGAGGAAGACGGTGGGTGGGGTTTGGGTTTCAGTTTACTTTCAGATTTTTAGTTTTTTTGCTTTGTTGGAGACAGAGTCTTGCTATGTAGTGGCTAGCCTACTACAACTCATTATGTAGCTGTCTTTTTCCGTATGCATGCTAGGGTAAGTACTTTGAGCTACATCCTATGTTCCATTAAGTTTTTAAAAGAGTCCCAGCCATGCCCACTTCTCTTTTTTTTTTTTATTAATTCATTCATATTACATCTCAATTGTTAGCCCATCCCTTGTATCCTCCCATTCTTCTCTCCCTCCCGCTTTCCTCCTACTCCCCTATGTCTGTGACTGAGGGGGACCTCCTCCCCCTGTTTATGTTCATAGGCTATCAAGTCTCTTCTTGGTAACCTGCTGTCCTTCCTCTGAGTGCCACCAGGCCTCCCCATCAAGGGGACGTGGTCAAAAATGGAGCACCAGAGTTCGCATGAAATTCAGACCCCCACTCTCCACTCAATGGTGGAGAACGTCCTGTCCATCGCATGCCCACTTTTCTAAGTTTCATAAGATAGTCATATTTTGTCAGACATGGGAGTAGCCTTCGGCTGAAGAGTGGGTAGGAACGCTGCCTTCCCCAGAGGTTTGGCATGCAGAAGACCTTGGATTCCGTTTCCAGCACCTCAAAAACCAATAATCCCACCTATAATCCCAGAGCACACCTCTAATCCCAGCATATCCTTGGGAAGCAGAGCCAAAAGGATCAGAATTCCAAGCTTGTCCCTGGGCTACACAAAAGCACATTTACGTTTGGTTTGGTTTGTTTTAAAAAGGAAAGAAAAGTTAAAAAAAAATGGGAAAAGGATGGGGTGGGGACAAGAAAGCAAGACTCCTCCCTAGTGACAGCTAGCATCCACTGGAGACACTGTCATCGCCATGCTAAATTCTGAGCTCCTCCCATATATTGTCTCAGTTGGCACTAGAAACCTCTGAGGTCAGTGTTTTTATTACATCTATTTTGTAGAGGAGCCAACTGAAGGAAGCACAGAGAAGTGAAACAAGTAGCCCAGGGTCATAGTCAGAGTAACGGGGAATTTAAGAACTTTCCCAAGTTAAAAATGGCTCATAAACGAAATGATGTCAGCAGTGACTGTTAATGCCAGGCTTCAAGCCCAGCTAACTCCCTAGGCACTGGGATGAACCTAGTTTGTGCCTTCCCTGCTCTGTACCATGTGCTGGTGGAATGCTTTGCTCCTTTATGAGACAGTAGTCTACCCAGGCTGCAGGATTTCGCTAGTCCTTGTGCCTTGCACTATGGGGGCCTCATGACTGGTGTTCAAAAGTGCAGCTAGTGGGGGAGGTGCTACAGTGCATAAAACACTTGCTGCCCACGCGTGAGAAAGAGTTCATCTCCCCAGCATTCACATAAAAAGCCAAGTGGCTCTAGCAACCCTCTCGTAATCCCAGCATTTGGGAGGCAGAGAGAGATTTCCCTAGGCAAGCTTGCTAGCTAGGCTAAACCACATGAAGAGCTCTGGGTTGGGGGAGAGACACTGTACCAGTAAACCAAGTGAAGAGCAATCAAGGAAGATACCTGAAGTCAGTCAATCTCTGGCCTCTACATGAATGTGTCTGCACGCACTCACTCACGCATGCACGTGCGCGCGCAAACACACACACACACACACACACACACACACACACACACACACACACACACAAACACACACCAAGTGCACATGCATGCACAAAACTAATCGCATCCTGGAGAGGTTCACATGATGATTCCCCCAGTATAGTTAAAATTCTCCCTTGATAGGCTGAAAGGATGGCTCAGAGGTTAAGTGCACTGTCTATTCTTCCAAAGGTCCTGAGTTCAATTCCCAGCAACCGCGTGGTGGCTCGTAATCATCTATAATGAGATCTGGTGCCCTCTTCTGGAATTCAGGCACACATATGGGCAGAATACTGTATACATAATAAATAAATAGTAAAAAAAAAAAATTCTTCCTGGATACACTTATCCCAGAAGCTGTGGATCAGAAACTTCAATAGCACACATGTCAATGTAACTAAAAAAAAAAAAAAAAGGCAAACCAACACACAGTGCTTTGATAGGCCTCTGTGCCAGGTGCTGTTCTAGCAATTACTATGTGTTAAGCAGTTGCTTCCCAATAGAGCATCTAGCACCAGCGCCGTAATACCCAGCCCCAGAGAGTCCCTTCTCTTCTCTCTGCCTCTCCAACATTGGGAACACAGGCAAGTACCACTGTGTCCAGTGTTTTGATTGGGTAATTAGGGTCAAAGGAAAGTGCTAGTGCTTGTATGTCAAACTCTTCGTCCGCCAAGCCATCTCCACCGTCCATAATAATCTTTTAAGAGAAGGACTTTGAGACAGGGTCATGCACACAGAGGACCTCTGTGAAGACAAGGGAGAAGACACCTCTAAGTCTAGGGGAAAGAGATCCTTAGTTTCTTTACAGCTGCTGTTCTAAAAAATACCCAGACAAAAGCCACTTATGGGAGAAAGGATTCCCATAAGTTTTGGCGATAGTCCATCACTGAGGGGATGCCAAGGCCACATGAAGCAGGTGGTCACATTCCATCCACAGTAAAGAGTAGAGAACAGTGACTTCATGCATGCTCAGCCCACGTTCTCCACTCTTATTCAATTCTGGATCCCTCCACAGGGAATGGTGCCACCCACAGTGGGTGGATGTTCCCACTTCAATTACCTTAACCTATGTTGATTATCTTATCACAGTCAAGACGCCCACAAGCCACCCTGACGTAGACAATCCCTCAACAATTTAATTGTCAAGTTGGCAATTAAAACCAATCAGCAAGCTTCTTAATGAGGATAACGCTCCTGATGCCTATACGGTGAATTTCTAGCTGCTAGAACTATTAGAAAGTAAAGCTCTACATTTTAAGCATATTGTGTGATGGCATTAACAAACCAGTATGCCAAAGTACATTGTAGCTCACACCTCAGTTTCTGGTGACAGACAAATCAAAACCTAGTGAAATCTTTTTTTTTATGTTTTTAATTTTTTATATATACATTTATATTATTACACGTAGGTAAAATAAACTACATGAAACAATCAGGAATTATGTTAATGTTACATTCATAATGTTTTGGCTATTTGTATTTGGCAACCTTAAAGAAAACATTTTGCTATCTTGGTGAGTCTAAAATTCTAAACATAAATCAATATCTATAATATCTCATCTCTATCAACTTAAAACATCTGTCTAGACCTAAAAACATGTTAACCTCTAAACAACTAAGCTTAATTGTGAATTCAAATGTGGCAAACCAGCCACTGGGCAAAATGTCCTCTTTTCGACCACTGACAGAATTCTGCCTAAAAATAGGCAAGCTTGGATGCAGGCAGAGTCGATGCCCAAACTCTGCCAAGACAGGGTAAGCAAGTCCTCAATAGTTACTGCCTCACAAATATGTCTGTCAGATATACTGGACCAGAAGGCTGAAGATGATGCTCCGACATTATAGAGTTATGGGTAAGTGTTCAGACAGCAAACTGTCTCTGTCATTTTTTTTTTCATTTCGGAAGCTGCTAACCTGCACTTCTGGTTCACTCTGGTAATTCATTTTATTCCTTCTCAAGTCTCTGATGGGGTTGAAGACCAGATAGCTTAGTGAAATCTTAATGTGAGCCCAAGTAATCTGACTCAAGGGTCTGTGTGTCTTGTATGTTCTTTGTGCTGTGTAACGTAATTCCAGACACAGAGCACCTGAGACATGCCTGGTACAGGTGAAGAACAATTTGTTCTATCTTATTTAAATAAGTGTGTGTGTGTGTGTGTGTGTGTGTGTGTGTGTGTGTGTTCCTCTGGGTGTATATGCGTATGTGGAGGCCAAAGGTCAACACACCAGGTTCCTTTCTCTACCATTCTGATTTTTTTCAGTTAGGGTCTTTCACGGACCATGAAGCGCACTGATTCCACTAGAATTGCTGGCCAGACACACACACACACACACACACACACACACACACACACACACACACACACACCAGTGTCTCAGTTAGGGTTCTTATTGTTGTGATAAAAACACCATAACTAAAAGCAACTTGGGGAGGAAAGGGTTTACTTCAGTTTAGAGTTCTATATTATAGTCTATCATCAAAGGGAGTCAGGGCTGTAACTCAAGGCAAGGGACCAGGAGGTGGGAGGCCGAAGAGGAGTGCTGTTCACTGGCTAGCTCCTCCTGGCTTGCTCAGTTTGGTTTTTATATACCACAAGACCTCCAGTCCAGGGATTTTACCACTTACAGTGGACTGGTCCTTCTCACATCCATCAGTAATTAAGAAAATGCTCCCACAGACTTGCCTCTAGGCCAATCGCCAGGGATGCTCCTGTCGCCCTCTCCCTCCTATGCTGGTTTTATAGGTGTGTGCTGGTGCCTGCCTCTTTCATGTGAGGGTTGGGGAATCTAAACCCAAGCTCCTCCTGCTTCGAGGGCAAGTGCTTTATCTATGGAGCCATCCTCTTTCCAGCCCAAGAACTGAATTTTTAAACGTATGTTAAAAATACAATTAAAATTTCAATAACCCCGTGTGGCGGGTGGCATTCGTATGGGATGTAGCTTTATGCAGTTTTAAAGACAGCACTTAAGGATTTTTCGGCATCTCGCAGCAGCCTGTGTGCTCTGAGAAACCTACCTCTCTCTTTGTTCCCTGTCCCAGCTTCGTTGTTTACTTTTTTTTTCTCCTATCCTTTCTGATTTGGTCCCTCCCGGTACCTGGTTCCCTGTTCAGGAAAAGAAAAAGTAGAGGTGAGGGTGAGGCAGCTTTCTTGAATTCTGTGGCCTGGGCAGTGCAAGGTCTTGGCACTCTGCTCTAAGCATAGGTGTTAGCCAACCAAATGCCAAGCGCCACAAACACTGAGTGACATTTTCAGAACTATTAATATTTCATCAGAAGTGATCACTTTTCCTTTAAATACACTCTCTTAAAAGGTTTTCTACATTCTTAACTATAATTTTATTCAGTCTAGGTCCTCGGAATTTTCCCCAAAGGAGCACATCTTCAATTTCATAATGAAAAACCAAAAAGGAATGAAGCTCGGCTTGCAGAACTCAGAGTCAACAGTTCCAGGAACTCGGCCCCTCTGTAAAGAGCAAAGCTACGCGGTGGGCACCTACAGCATGCCAGACGCTTCTTATGCAGTGTGCCATTAGTTTACCCAGCATGTATTGATTGAGAGCCTACTGTGTGCCAGAAACGTGATAGGACTCACTTTGTAGCTCAGGCTCCCCTGGAATGTAAGAGGATCCTGTCTCAGGCTCCCAAGTGCTGTAGTATGTCCCACCACACCCAACTCAGAAGTGAGATCTTCATAATCCTTTACTTTGCAGCAGCTCTCTGGTCTGTCTGTAATCCTGCTTCTGGCTATTTGGGTTAATAATACACCTCCCTTGGTCAGAATATGGCACCGCCGTGGGAAGAGGCACCGACTCTTTTTCCATCATCTTGTTTCTTCGGTGTCCATCAACTTATCTGGAGGAAACAAGGAAGTACAGTGTCAGATCCCTGTGCCTGGCTTCTCCAGGCTAAGGCTGTCTGCTTCTAATCTCTCTTCCTCCACCTCCTGCTGCTGGCTTTCCAGGGTGGACCTTCGGAGGAGTAGCCACCGCTTTTGGGGTCCAGGGAATGCCTGGCAAAATGCTGTGCAGGCTTTCTCTAAGGAGAAACTTCTTTCTGGCGAGGGAGACAGGACAACGGACTACCGATCCCTAGTAAAGAGTGAGTGAGGTTTGTTGTTGTTGTTTTGTTTTCTATCTCTACCTGCCTCCCAGCCCCAGTGCTGAGGTCCCCTTGGGAGCTAAGGACATTAGGTCAGGTCTAGTCCTGAGCTCTGAAATCCAGCCTCGTTTCTTGAACTCAGGACACAACCATTTATAACTTGGAGACTCCTACCATGTGCGCAGAGTAAAAGGTAGCTTGTGAGCGTGAATAGGATATGATTTGAGCTCAGCCCTTGGCATTCAGTGCTCCCTTAGAAAGGCAGTTAGGATTAAAACCGGAGACCAAGGGTCAGGTCTTCCCCACCCCCGCAGCCGCTGAAGTTTGTTCGCAGTGGTGGGATGGGGACAGCATTTCACTTGGACTTACTTCTAAGGAGAACTCGCTAGGGTCTTGCCAGGTACACCCCGCCCCCACTCCACCTGCGGTCCTTGGGCACAAACGTCCGGCCGGCCCGTGACCCCCGCGCACCGAGCCGCCGAGCCGTTGCGCTTGAACCCACTGAAAGAATCCCAGCTCTCGACGG
This sequence comes from Acomys minous, assembly GCF_964271855.1. Taxonomy (NCBI): domain Eukaryota; kingdom Metazoa; phylum Chordata; class Mammalia; order Rodentia; family Muridae; genus Acomys; species Acomys minous. The sequence continues at coordinate 103,834,456 of NC_140487.1, read as the reverse complement.
CAGGGGTGTGGGAGCTACTGGCACGCAAATCTGCTGACCCCGCCCGAGCCCGCCCTGCCCAATCGGCGCCCTTTTAAGGGTTGAGACCCTCTGTGGTGTGGTCGCAACTCTGCGCGGGGAGCGCGACAGGTGTCCTCTAGGGACCTGGACCAGGCTCACTGCCAGCACACCACCATACTGGAGATTTCTTTCCTGGGAGGCAGAAAAGCTGTAGCAGCAGCAGATAGAGAGAGGGACAGAAGGGGGCGGCCAGGAGAACTAAAGCCAGGACCTGCGGTGGGCGGGAGCCGTTAGCCCTCTTCGTGCACTGGGTTTTTGGGAAGGTGGGAGGTGGCAGTGCTATGGCCCGCCCAGACCCTGTCTAGTACAGTGCCCGGCCCTTACCCAGCGCTTCTGGCGGCTTGGCAGGCGAAAATGGGCTGAGTCTCATGCCCTGAAAAGTGTCACAGGGGTGTCGCAAAGGGGGAGTGCGGGGGTTCTGTGGGGAGAGCCAGTCTCCGCCCCGCCCCCTCCAGCCATTCCCAGATGTCATTCTGCCTGTCCAGGCGCTTGGTTCCTGAGTTCGGGGGCATTCCACGGTTACTAAGTTACTGGTTTTTGTTGACTTTTAAATATTTTCTTCTACGGGAGACGGGGAGGGGGGCAAAAGTCAGGAAAGAGCAAATAAAAACAAGTCAACATAAGCCCCCTCTCCCCAGAAGAAAGTTTCCCCCTACTCCTTATCCCCACCCAGACCAAAGGCCTCTGAAACTCGCCCCTTGGCTGGAGCAACAACCAGCCAGAACTGACTACTTCCCAGGCCCAGTTTTCAGCTCCCTTTCTGGTGAATGAGGGCTGGTGGTGGACAGTCCCTTTGTCTCCCAGCCCTGGGTGGACAAAGGGGCTTCCGGAAAGAGAGGAAGAGGATGGCCAGTGCAAATGGTCTCCCTCCATCCTCGGCCCTGGTGGCCAAGCGTTCCTCCGCCCTGGGGCCATTCCCCAGATACGTCTGGATCCACCAGGACACACCCCAGGATAGCCTAGACAAGATTTGCCATGACATCTGGAAGAGAGTTCAGGGCTTGCCTGAGTCCCTGCAGCCCAGGACCTCGCTGGAGAAACTCTCTGTCCCCATGACTGCGACTGTCAGCTTCCCAGAAGAGTGAGTAGTTCCCCGTTTGGTTGGTTATCAAGGAAAGAAGGGGGGAGGGGGAGTGAAGTCTGGCTTTGGGTTGAATGTTCTAGCTCAGGGTTAAATTCTCCATTCCCACAATCCCAAATCTCTGCCGGTTGGAGGAGCGCTGGCCAAGGTGCTGAAGTTTCAGGGGAGAGGAAAGATCATTCTGGCACATCTTTGCCAGCAACTAGGGAGCCGTTTCTCACCCTAAAGGCATAGGTGACTAAGATGAAGATCTGGGGCCCTCGCAAGAGTGTTCTCACCAAGCCTAAGGGTTAGATGACTCAGTACTGTCCCCAGAGGCAACTAGATGGTCTTTCCCCCTCTCTCCCAAGGAAAGTCCAGGCATTGGCACAGATGAGTCTGGTGGTTGGAAACCACATCTGGAGTCCCCTAATACAGAGAGCAGCTGTCCCATTCAGCTTCCACAGAGCTACTGCAAGAGCGCACATCAAAATATTTACTGGGAAGGCATTGACATATTCAGAGGACATAATAGAAAATTAAAGTGCGGGAAGATGGCTGTAAATAGCTGGTTTCCCGGATGGGAAATCCCGTGTCTGGGAAATACAGAGCTAAGTGTTTCTGTACTGGGAAGTTGAGAAGATATCGTTGGGACTGGGTTTTGGAGCAGAGAGGGGAAAGGAGCGCGCATCAGCTGTGGTGATTAATGCCGCTGCTGAGTACCCTTTCAAGGCTCTGCATCTTCCAAGTGGGCTGCAAGCATTGATTAATCCTCCCAGCATCCCTATGACACAGGTATTAGTGTCCCCATTTTACAGATGGATTAAGTGTTTATAATTAAGTGCTAATTAAAGACCAAGTGATAATTAAGTGTTGTCTGGCCCCGACACATGCTCCAACGCAGTTCAGAGATGCTCCGGAATAAGGGAACCACTCAGGCATTTATCAGCTGCCTCTGTTTTCAGGGCTCTCTAAGCAATACCTGAGAGGGAAAGCAAAGTATAGATGCTCCGGTCTGCACTTGCTACAGGCCCATTGCAAGCTCCTTTGCTTGTTGCAGATAAAGGTGGAAGGCATGCTGGTTGCTTCTGGTTCCTCTGCCCTGTGCTCAGCAGCATGCGGCTTGGAGGGAAAAGGCCTTCCTCCAGCCAGAATCCTGTGGCTAGTCTGTTCAGGGGCACTGAGCTCCTATGGCCTGTTCATTGCCATCTGCTTTGGGACAGTGCCTTGGCACAGGAAACCCTGGGTCTGTACTCAGCTCTCTCAGTGGCCAAGGAGCTGATTGTCCACTTTCTGGATCAAAGGTCAGCACAATTTCCAGTAGAAAGCCCCCTTCTCTGCCAGGTCACACCAAATTCATGGAGACAGACTCTACTTCCAGTCTGCACTTGGCCGGAAATTGAACTGGCCTACCTTTGGCAGTTGCTTCACTCCATTTGGCCTTGATTTCCTCATCTGCAAATTAAGGATGATGCGCCCTGCCTTGTCCACCTCAGAGTCGATAACAAGGGTCAAATGTGATGAGAAACAAAGAAATGAAAGACGCATTATATAAACAAGGCTGCTTTGGCGGGTGAGGGGGATTACTGCAGCTTCCTCTGATTTCCAAGACAGGGTTTCTCTGTGTAGCCTTGGCTGTCCTGACTCCATTTGTGGACCCAGGCTGGCCTCAAACTCATAGTGATTCACTTGTCTCTGCCTCCTGAGTGCTGGGATTAAAGGTGTGTACCACCGCACCCGGCTGTTGCTGTTGGCTTTCATCTAGGGTTTTCATGTTACTCTCCAAGAGTTGGGAGTCCTTCAGATGGCCATCCTGGAGTCAAGCTGGCTGTTTGCTGGGCCAGTATTCTCCCTCTCTCCCTCCCTCCCTCCCTCCCTCCCTCCCTCCCTCCACCTCACATGCTTCAGCCCGAGCTGTTCAGGCTTTTGTCAATTTTACTAACTGGAGTTCTGAGTATGGTTGCATTTGAAAGAGTTATGAGACTGAAAAGAGACCGGGGAATCCATTGACTTAGATGAATAAACCACATCATAATTCTGTAGCTACCCACCCAGCAGAACACAATGAACACCTCTTGAAAGCCAACCCTGCTGCTGTAGTCAGATAACCAGGCTCAGTCAGCCCTGTGTCCACTGCAGAACCTGTGACTGTGCGATTGATCTGAGCTTTGGTTTCCTCATCTGCCCAATCTGGGGTGGTGGTGGCTGTGGGGAGGGGTGGTAGGGGTTGCTGGAGGTGACAAGTCAGGATTGTTCCATGGTCCTGCTACTAATTAGGATCGATAGATCCCTTCTAAGAACGGCAGTTATAATCTCTGTAAACCCTGCAGTATTTCCAGGGCGGGAGGGGGAAGGGGCACGGCAGACTTCTATTTTCTTCCCTCAGGGACAGTGGCTAAGGCCTGGAGCATAGTTTTTGCTATAGCTGAGCCTGTTGGGAAGGCTCCTCTTGGTTTTTATAGATTTTAAAACTACTTTTACCAGTTCCTATATGGAAGTTTAAGAAACATCCTCAGTCTTTGTTAAGATGGCAGCGAGACAGCAGTCTACCTTAAGAATGTTTAAATAAACAAACTTTATAGATTATCTTAATACTTAAAGACTAAGATTAATTTAGGTTTTATCCCTGTTAAGTTGGAGTGTTAAAAACATAAGCACAGTCAAAAAATAGAGCAGAACAGTTTTTGTATAATCAATAACATCACATTTAGAAAATAAGGCTAAATATATTTATAAGGAGGTGATTTAAGTTTTAACATCATAAACAAATGAATGTTAATACAACAGAACATTGAAGAATAATTTTAAAAAACAGTATCAAACTCTTTAAGCAGGATGCCTGTAGCTGAATCTGGGGTAGCTGGTGACAGGAGGAACAACATTTATTTACTTGTCTAGGGATTAGTAAAGATAGAAGTTAGAAACAAAAATATTTTGGATTAGGGTAAACACATAGCCTTAAAATGTGAAAGTCAAAATTAAGTAACCATTGTAAAAACCTAGAAGCAGCATTTGGAGTTTAGCAAGGTTTTGAACAGGGTTGGTGAGAGTATTTATGATATCCGAAAAACAAAGATGGCAGTTAGTCATGTGGTTGCCCTTAACAAAGATGGCGGCTAGTCACGTAACTGCCCTTAAAGATGGCTTGGAGGCCAAGTGCTCCAACCTCCTCTATCCTGAACTAACATGGCAACTGCCACATGTTGTGAGCAACCAGTGGTGGGCAGATTTGAAAATGTTGTCAGGCTGCCAGGATGTCTAGCTGCTATAGCTCCCAGAGTGTGTGTGTGTGTATCGGGGGGGGGGGGGCACAAGGTTGTACAGCAGGGTGCAGTGACCAGGTACCAGAGAGAGAGAGAGAGAGAGAGAGAGAGAGAGAGAGAGAGAGAGAGAGAGAAAGAGAGAATTAAGAGAGAGAGAGAGAGAGCCACGAGGAGGGTATGGCCTTTATAATCTTGGGTAGGGCCACGCCCCCGGGGCAAGTAGTCAATGACATCACAGGCGGACTGAAGCAGAATCCTAACAGTAGGTACCCTTTTGGAGGGAGGGGGAATATATATATGTACAAATCTTCAAACCCCAAAAAAATTAATTAGGGAAGTGAGAGTCCATGTGCATGTAGATGTTAATTTCCATAATTATCAAACTGTGCCACTTTGGTTTCAGCTGCTCCCCTCCACCTTGTAAATGAAAATAATTCTCATCTATTTGTTTGTTTTCTTGAGACAGGGTCTCACTGTGCAGCCCAGACTGTCCTGGAATTCATTAGATATCCCAGGATGAGCTCAAACCCACATCCTCCCAGATGTTAAAATACTTTGTTACAGAGGAGTAGGCTGAGATTTAAAGACATTCCTCTGCCCGAGTTCTGAGGTTCTACTCTTTTTCCCCCTCAGAGACAGAAACTATAGCCTTAGTTGTCCTGGACTCGCTTTGAGGACCAGGCTGGCCTTGAACTCACAGTGATCCACCTGCCTCTGCCTCCCAAGTATTGAGATTAAAGGCATGCACCATCTACTCTTAATAAAGGGTAGAATTTCAGAAACGAAGCACCAGACCATCTTGGCTTAGCTGTGAAGGGGAGAGGGGAATGTTGAATGTCAGAAATGAAGTTCTTAACCATCTTGGGCCCAACTGTGACTGGGATGAATGTCTTCCCCTAAAACATGAGGCATTTCCATGCAGTTTACATGAGAACCCTATGTTCTGAGTGATCACAGACTTTAAAACCAGAGGGCATGCCATGGTGTCTTGTGTGTCCAGGCAATGTGACACTACCTTGTTCTTTTTCCTGCCTATTCTGTACAGCTGGGTTTGGTGGCTGTCTCTTCTCAGAGTAGCTAAGAAAGTTCTTGAATCTTGTTATTCATGAATTTTAAAGATGCTTTTAGAATATTTATGTGTATGTCTGTGCAACATATGCCTGGTGTCCACAGAGGTCAGAAGGGGGCGTAGGATCCTTTTCAATCTGGAGTTGCAGACAGTTGTGAGCTGCCATATGGACAGTGGGAATTGAAGCTGGGTCTTCTGGGAGAGTGCTCTTAAACCACTGAGGCATCTCTCCAGTCTCCAGAAAAGAATGCCCAACCCTGTCCTTAAATATCACTGAAACACGGACGTGAGGCCGTGGAGGCCATCCTGAATTGCCTGAGTCACTTCCTTGCTGTCCTTGTCAAGAAGTCACCCACTCCCTCTCTCTGATGGAGAAATGTCGTCCCGAGGCTGTCAGCTCTCTCAAAGGGACTTGCTTTGCCCATTGCTGAACTCTGTCCCCATCAAACTAACTGATCTTGTATTCTTTTTTCTTGGGGCTCCAGAATCAATCTCTCCTCTCTGCAGTGCTTTAGGTGGTAAAGGATAGCAGCAGATCCCTCCCAGGACTCCTTTTGTCTATGTTTTCGCTAGCCGAACACCCATGAATTTCTCTTCCACTTTAACTGACTCACTGGTTGGATTCCCTGCTTATGTTGCGGGTGCTCATGGCAGTGGGATGCCAAGAATCAAGTGCAGATATGTGAATGGAATCAGTGCGTGCTGACTGTATGCCCTCCTCTCTGTTATATATTCCTGCTACTGATGATTGACACGCCACAGTCTCCACGTTCCTTTTCATGCTGAGTTTGCACTATGGGCACCTAGGAGTCCATTTATTCAATAAAAAAAGTCTTTATTAAGTAGGTACTGTGTGCCTGGTACAGTGCTAAGTGATGGGGACAACTACTATGGTAACTGTAGAATGTGACGATGTTCTCACTGGAGGAGATCACTGGGATGCACGCAAAAGCGGAGAGATGATTTTTTTCAGATAGCAACAAGTGCAGGTGGAAGCAGCATCCTGCTAAGTAACAGCAAGAGACCCGTTAGGCTGAAGTGTAGAATCTGTTGAGCTGAGTCTCAGATGCCAGCAAAGCAGCCGGCTCTCTGACAGTCCTGGAAGAAACATGTAGGTGGAGGATGGGGGACATAGGGGGGACTCGAGGGGGGAGGCACAGAAAGCACAAAGAGCCTGAGGGGATGAGATGAGCTCTGGGAAAGATGGTGCTGCTGGAGGGCCCTGGAGGATGAGGACACGGCAGCAGTTAATGCCCAAATCGGGCTGGTGAGGTCTTATGAGACCTCAGAGAGCCACTGTACAGCGCTGAGATCTACTGCGTGTGTGCGCTGACTCTCTCTGGGAGTTTTTCAGAGATCCCTTTAGTTTCTGCACAGGGATGGCTTACGGTGTGTGAGAGAAGCCAGAGGTCTGTGGGACCAGTAGGCCAGTCGAGGCCCACATGGCAGAGTATCTGGACCACAGTGACTACCCACAGATGGAAGCAGTGGGCGGTTTTATGTGTAATATGAGGGAGCCAGGGACCCCACTGATGGCTTGGACACACAGAGACACCGAGGTGGGATGTGGGTTTCTAGCTTGGGTTACTGGTTGAACAATGGCGCCTTTTAAAGAGGTGGGGAGAAAGTGGGGAGAAATGGGTTTTGGCAAGAAATCAATAGTTCTGTCTAGAGTCAATTAAACTCCAGAATCTTGCTCAGTTATCTTTTAATTAGCCTTAAATTCGGGCTTAGAGAATTGTGGCAAGCCACTTACTGAGTCATATTCGAGGATTACATCTTCATTCATTCGCCACAGCGTCGCTAATAAAATTCCTCAGCCTCAGAGTGGGGTGCTTTGGGTTTCCTTGTAGCTCCACTGCTCTGACTGCAGGGCAGTGCTCATTCATTTCTGTTTGCCTTGATTCCTTCAGTGAATGCCTGCCATCGCCTTCCTTCTGGAGGCCCAGTGCTGGACCTCAGAGACACAAGGCTAAGAGGGGGGCGGGGGAATCCCCTTCCTTTGAATGGCTGCCAGGCCAGAGAGTAAGATGGGACAGAGACTCATCGTCAGACAGCAGCAACACCCAGGAGACATTTAACGTGCGCTTACTGTCTTCAAGAGCATGTTTTGGTGACAACGTTATTTTGTGATGGAGAGAGGAGACAGGGCCTGACAGTGTCTTGCAAAGGCCAGAGGGTGATGTGTGACAATGAGCATGCTAATGATTGAGGCTTGGGGAAGGCTTTCAGGAGAGATTGGGTGCCCCTGCACTGTGAGTGTAGCAGGAGACGTGGGTACGGTTCCCTGGCAAGAGATGCTGCCATCATTAACGGTGGCTTCACTGTCAAGGCTTCTCAAATTCAGTGTGTCCCTGGCCTTGAGGATAGAGAAGGTAGAGCTTGTGGAAAGAGTCCAGCAAGTTTGGGGGAAGGACAGGAACTTCCAAACGCACCGTGGGAGAGGAAGGGAGCGGGAAGGCAATCCTGTGCTGGCTGGCTATAACTAGTTTCCCCGACTGCTTCCAGGCCCTTCCTGGGCGCCAGAGCTTGTCAAGTCAGGTAGAACCTGGTTTGCAGAGTTCAAAGGCTTTGCCGAGGACCGTGCCAAGCCAGAGTCTAGCAGGAATATTAAAGTCTGCAGGAAGAAATCTATATAAAGAATTAAAAAAAAAAAAAAACAAGAAACAAACAAAACAACAACACACACAAAGCAAAATCAGCCAGAGCCCGGAATCCTGATGCTTGCGTTGACACTCACTTGTTCCAGCAGGACCCTTGCTCGAGCCAATCTACACAGGGCAAGTGCTGGAGCCTTGCCTTGTTTGAAGGACTCTCCCAACAGGGCAATTCCTTCTACCTTTGTTATTAAGCAATTGAGTGGATTTACTTTGCTAGAAATATAGCTTCAGGTGCACACTGTCTTTTACTACTATCTTGCAAGTTTAGAGCCTGGTGATGAGACCCACACACAGAGATCCAGACTGATGTCCCATTCTAGGAGTCAGCTCTGGGTATCTTTGTGGTCTAAGGTGACAAGCCATGCCTTCCTCCTTTGCAAGGGTCAACACCTCCTTGAGAGTCCGTGGAAGGCAGTTGGGCATCATGCTGCCGGACCACATGCTTCCATATCTCTCAGAAGTTAGAGACCCTGTGGGCTGCAGGTTGAGCTCCATAAACAGAGTGACTCTCTCCTGAGCTTCCCAATTTGAGTCTCAGCACCTTGTTCCGTTGACATCGTGATACCCACATCGTTGCTTGTCACATGAACGAGTGTACGGCACTCACAGTTCAAGGAAAACAGAACCAGGAATGAGCCCAGAAGACCGGTGCTTTGTGTTGAAGGTCACTGGTCCCAGTATTCAAGTCTTCCACACTGGAGAAGCCAAAGAGACCTAGGGAACCAAGGCACCGTCTTGTTTGAATGGCTCTTCCAACAGAGCACTTCTTTCTCCAGCTGTTATTAAGGGGTTAAGTGAGCTGGGGAGACATAGGCTCAAGAGCCCTTGGCCTTTCTCCTCTGGTTCCTATCACCAGGGCCTTGAAGTCATTGCTTTCTCAATTGTGTCATTTCTGCCACTATTTACTTTCTTGTTCTGGTGTATTTGTCCCTCTCCCTGCAGGAGGTCCTCCACCCGCCACCAACTTCCTCCTCCTGACGCTTGTTAAGGGCTCTGCTCAAACATCTCCCACTGGCCTTGGTTCTTTTGCCTAAGCCTTCAGGAGTCTGTATTAAGTGTGTATAGTGTCTCTAAGACATACATCTTGCTGTTCTCCTTCCGTGTTCATTCTGTAATCCAAGACGAACACCAGCAGGCATACAGGGCCTTGCCTCTACTCAGGCTACTCAACTATCAGGAATGCCTTTCTCCTGTTTGCCTGCTGCAACCCCACCTGCTCTTAAAAACCGGGATGATTATGCTATCTTCTGTATCACCTCACCCTGTCTCTCTGTAACTAAGGATTGGACTGAGGACCTGGCAAGTGTACTGTCCCTAAGCTTCCTCTACAGAGATTTTCTGGGCACCTCAGTAGTTTAAACAAACAGGTATACTCTACTTCTTCCTTAAGGGTTTTCTACAATTCCCAGATGGCAGAAAACAGGCAGGTGAGTTAGAATCATAGCCCTCCCCAACGGAAACCAAGTTACTTAGGATGTGTCCCTTGTTGTCCTGATCTGAAAAATGGAGAAGGGTTGTGTTGGCCGGGTAATAAGTGTAATGCCTACATGGCACCTGGAATAAGAAAAGAGCTCTTCCCCTTGCTGTCATTATTACCGCCACCACATGATTGTCATCATGACTGTCACAATGTCAACACCATCATTGTCATCATCATTACCATTGCCACCATCATAATCATGGCTGTTACTATCTTCATTCATCATGATCATCATCATTATTATTATTATCATTACATGCACAATCCTTAACAACATCGTATCATCATGATCATCATCACCACTATTAGCAGCAGCATTCCCATGGCTGTTACTATTATCATCTTTATATCATCATCACCATCACCATCATCACTAATCACACCGCCATCATCATTACCATTATCACAATTGTCAACATCATCACTATCATCACATGGCCATCATTGTTGTCATTGTAACCATCATCATCACCATTGCCATCACTATCAACGTGCTCCTCCTCCTCTTCCTCACCACCATCGCTGCCGCCACCACCACCACCACCACCACCATAATTACCTTCACCATCAAGAATGCAAGGGAGAGAAGAGAGTTTATGTCTCTTGAATCAAGCTGAAGGAAACTACTCAAGTAAGAAAAAGAGATTCTTGGGAACCATGGCAAAGATGAAGAACGGGTCTGAGTGATTCTGTAACTCTTTAGTGTCTAATGGGAGAAAGCATAGGAGATAATCACAAGAGGTGAATGTCTCCCTGGCACCAAGGACAGAGTGGTATGGTCTTTATAATGGTGACGGAATTGGAGGGCCAAATTGAAGCCAGTTTCCTCGTTGCCTGTTGTCCAAAGGCACAGCTGTCAGCTCCTTCCTTATATGGGAGTCTTGGCATTCTGATGAGGTGATGGTCACCTGATGCATACTGTACACTGCCTCTTGGCAACGGCCCCCTCCAGCACTGCACCATGAGGTTCCTTAAGGACGGAGATTGTGTCTTACTCATCTTTGTCTCTCCAGTGTCCAGCCAAGTTCCTGGCACTCCATGATTATGCAGTATGTATGAATGAGGGAGGAAGTGGATGACGGATGAGCCATTAAAATGCCACCTTGAGGAGAGTGAGGCCGAGAGGTGGCTAGGATCCAAGCAAAGGGTCACAGCCATCAGAGAGAGAGCACTGAGGCATGTAGGAAGAGAATACTGTGCAAGCCAGGACAAGTCAGGTTTTGTCCTTCTGCCTCAGGCTGCATTAAAAGGAGTTAGTAACTTGCAGGCGTGAGGCTCCATGCGTCAGTGTACTCTTATTTCCTTTTCCTAGCTATTAACTCTCATTTTGTGAAGGGTTGATGAGGCTCAAAGAGGTTAGGCAACCTGACCAGCTGGAAGGGAGCCGAGGAAAAACAGAAATCCTGAAGGGTGTGGGTGCCTGAGCTCACCGGACAACAGCAGGCACCCTTCTCAACAGCCTGCTTAGCATCAGGAGCCAGGAGCAGGGAAGGAAGACGAATCACGATTAACGCCTCGCTTCCCGTGTCCCCTTTTGTAATTTAATTTTATGGATTCGAGAGCTGAGTCGCAGGTTGTGGGAGCCTGCAGAGATGGGGCCACCGGTGGTTTCCTTTAATCCCCCTTTTAATATCTTTGTTGCAGCCTTCTTTCCAATTCAGCTCCCAAGTCACATTAAAAAAAAAAACCTCTTCCTTGGGGTAAGCCTTCCCTTATTAAACAGATTCAAATGAAAAGTTTTAAAGATAATTTGAACAATAAGAATCACTCGGTCGCTCCCAGCCAAAGCTCCTTTATTGCTGTATTTATCCCCAGTACTTCCTGTCTTATTCAGCAGCTCACTGAGCCCTCACTGCCCAAGCCCAGCTCCCCCAGGCGCCTTGGCCCCACTCTGCACTTGCTCCTCTCAGGGAGACTGGAGGAAAGGGGGTGCGGTATGGCGAGGCCTGTCTCACTTTCCACTTGCCAAGGACTGATAG